>NW_026871649.1:0-68015 GCF_028564815.1 Eubalaena glacialis | reverse complement strand
ATTGTGCATAAGTACCACAAATTCTTTATCCATTTTTCTCTTTCCTGGGATATTTAAGGTGTACCGAAGTGGAGGTTCTGGAAACAGAGCAGCCCTAAACTTTGGGGTGCCTGTGTCTTGTTGATTTTTAGGTTTCCCGATTTCTACGCCCATGAGTGGAAGTGCCCTATGCTCTCTCAGCTGTGTCTATTACATGTTTCAGGACGCAGCGTACACTTCTCCAGAGTGGCTGTTGGCAATTTCCATCCCGCCCATCAGCGTAGCAAGGCTCCCATGTCTCCATGGCCTGTCCTGCATTTCTGGTTTTTACACTTTTTTCAGCATGGCCCTTATGACCGCTGGCAAGCGAGACTTCTTTGTAGCGCCGATTTGCCTTTCCGGCTTGCTTGGTTGGCCAAAAAGGGCGTATGCGTTTTTTCCTGAATATATTCAGGAAAAAACGCATACGCCCTTTTTGGCCAAGGGCCTCATTGTCAACGCTTTGCCGCTTTTCATGTGCTTTCAAGGCGAGTCGAATCTACCTTCTGAAATATGTTTCCTGCACTTCTGCCTTGCTTTCAAATCCTCTTCGTTGCCTTCCCTCAATATATTTGTGGACGAGAGTTATCATTTATAACTCTGCAGGTTTGTGAATTGCAGTGCCCCTGAGCTCCATTTGTCAACTCGCTTTTTTGGGAGCTGGCCGCAAAAGCGCAGGATTGCTTCAGGCCCTATTCTGGTTCCGGGGGGCAGGCTGAGCCTGTGGTTCATTCTTCTTCCTGATGGGAAAATAGAGTGACCTGTGCCTGTCCCAACACCTAGAGCTAGTCTCTCATTGGTTCCCCCTCTTCCCGTTCATCCTCAGGACAAATTGCGACCTGTACGAAACAGGAGGTCAATGGTGCTGATTCTCCAAGTAGGGAGATTGTTAGTGAAGCGGCTGGAATGGCGAACCCGAGCACAAGGAGAGGAGAAATGAGGTGCGTTTTAGAAACCTTTCCCGATCACACGGTGTACCATCTTCTGGGTTTCCCAGGCATGTTTTCGATGTAGGAAGATGCCCTTGAACCTGGAGATTTGGGACCCATGGCATGGGTACCACGCAGTATTACTTTAAAGGGTCTGCGTTTGCTCACCCAACCTCACCAATCCTCTCAGCCCCAAGAGTGTCCAGCCTTCTGTCTCATCCAGCTGTGGGTCTAGATATGGTCAATCCAGTTGCATCAGAGCCCCTGAACGGATTTTGTAAGAATTTCTCTCTCTTTCACTGTCTTTGTTTTATGGGTTGTTTTTTTAAGTAATCTATTTTTATAATGGGGTTTAGCTGCTTTTCCCTGCTGTGTTTATGCCGCTTTACACCCTCTTGATTCACTTCCAGAGAGATATCAATACATAGGTTTTAAGACTCTTCCTAGTCAGATATATTCTTGGGCGGTGAATAGGGGGTGTTGAGTCCAGTTCACTGAGCAGGGAGTAGGTCTTGTCTAGTACATATGTGGCTTCTGGAACGGTATCTGAGCTAATTTCAAACCCTTGTTTTATGCATCACCCCACCTCACCTTTCCCGTTAAGCAGCCATCGTGTGTTTTCTAAATGTGTGACTCTGTTCTGTTTTGGAATTCAGTTCAGGTGTAGCGATTTTGACATTCCCTCTCTAAGTGATATCTTAGGATAAGTGTCCTTTTCTGTGTGACTTACTTCACCTAGAGTCATCGTCTCTAAATCCACTCATCATGCTGCTACTAGCCTTATGACACTGATTTCATGGCTGAGTGATATTCCATTGTGCATAAGTACCACAAATTCTTTATCCATTTTTCTCTTTCCTGGGATATTTAAGGTGTACCGAAGTGGAGGTTCTGGAAACAGAGCAGCCCTAAACTTTGGGGTGCCTGTGTCTTGTTGATTTTTAGGTTTCCCGATTTCTACGCCCATGAGTGGAAGTGCCCTATGCTCTCTCAGCTGTGTCTATTACATGTTTCAGGACGCAGCGTACACTTCTCCAGAGTGGCTGTTGGCAATTTCCATCCCGCCCATCAGCGTAGCAAGGCTCCCATGTCTCCATGGCCTGTCCTGCATTTCTGGTTTTTACACTTTTTTCAGCATGGCCCTTATGACCGCTGGCAAGCGAGACTTCTTTGTAGCGCCGATTTGCCTTTCCGGCTTGCTTGGTTGGCCAAAAAGGGCGTATGCGTTTTTTCCTGAATATATTCAGGAAAAAACGCATACGCCCTTTTTGGCCAAGGGCCTCATTGTCAACGCTTTGCCGCTTTTCATGTGCTTTCAAGGCGAGTCGAATCTACCTTCTGAAATATGTTTCCTGCAATTCTGCCTTGCTTTCAAATCCTCTTCGTTGCCTTCCCTCAATATATTTGTGGACGAGAGTTATCATTTATAACTCTGCAGGTTTGTGAATTGCAGTGCCCCTGAGCTCCATTTGTCAACTCGCTTTTTTGGGAGCTGGCCGCAAAAGCGCAGGATTGCTTCAGGCCCTATTCTGGTTCCGGGGGGCAGGCTGAGCCTGTGGTTCATTCTTCTTCCTGATGGGAAAATAGAGTGACCTGTGCCTGTCCCAACACCTAGAGCTAGTCTCTCATTGGTTCCCCCTCTTCCCGTTCATCCTCAGGACAAATTGCGACCTGTACGAAACAGGAGGTCAACGGTGCTGATTCTCCAAGTAGGGAGATTGTTAGTGAAGCGGCTGGAATGGCGAACCCGAGCACAAGGAGAGGAGAAATGAGGTGCGTTTTAGAAACCTTTCCCCATCACACGGTGTACCATCTTCTGGGTTTCCCAGGCATGTTTTCGATGTAGGAAGATGCCCTTGAACCTGGAGATTTGGGACCCATGGCATGGGTACCACGCACTATTACTTTAAAGGGTCTGCGTTTGCTCACCCAACCTCACCAATCCTCTCAGCCCCAAGAGTGTCCAGCCTTCTGTCTCATCCAGCTGTGGGTCTAGATATGGTCAATCCAGTTGCATCAGAGCCCCTGAACGGATTTTGTAAGAATTTCTCTCTCTTTCACTGTCTTTGTTTTATGGGTTGTTTTTTTAAGTAATCTATTTTTATAATGGGGTTTAGCTGCTTTTCCCTGCTGTGTTTATGCCGCTTTACACCCTCTTGATTCACTTCCAGAGAGATATCAATACATAGGTTTTAAGACTCTTCCTAGTCAGATATATTCTTGGGCGGTGAATAGGGGGTGTTGAGTCCAGTTCACTGAGCAGGGAGTAGGTCTTGTCTATTACATATGTGGCTTCTGGAACGGTATCTGAGCTAATTTGAAACCCTTGTTTTATGCATCACCCCACCTCACCTTTCCCGTTAAGCAGCCATAGTGTGTTTTCTAAATGTGTGACTCTGTTCTGTTTTGGAATTCAGTTCAGGTGTAGCGATTTTGACATTCCCTCTCTAAGTGATATCTTAGGATAAGTGTCCTTTTCTGTGTGACTTACTTCACCTAGAGTCATCGTCCCTAAATCCACTCATCATGCTGCTACTAGCCTTATGACACTGATTTCATGGCTGAGTGATATTCCATTGTGCATAAGTACCACAAATTCTTTATCCATTTTTCTCTTTCCTGGGATATTTAAGGTGTACCGAAGTGGAGGTTCTGGAAACAGAGCAGCCCTAAACTTTGGGGTGCCTGTGTCTTGTTGATTTTTAGGTTTCCCGATTTCTACGCCCATGAGTGGAAGTGCCCTATGCTCTCTCAGCTGTGTCTATTACATGTTTCAGGACGCAGCGTACACTTCTCCAGAGTGGCTGTTGGCAATTTCCATCCCGCCCATCAGCGTAGCAAGGCTCCCATGTCTCCATGGCCTGTCCTGCATTTCTGGTTTTTACACTTTTTTCAGCATGGCCCTTATGACCGCTGGCAAGCGAGACTTCTTTGTAGCGCCGATTTGCCTTTCCGGCTTGCTTGGTTGGCCAAAAAGGGCGTATGCGTTTTTTCCTGAATATATTCAGGAAAAAACGCATACGCCCTTTTTGGCCAAGGGCCTCATTGTCAACGCTTTGCCGCTTTTCATGTGCTTTCAAGGCGAGTCGAATCTACCTTCTGAAATATGTTTCCTGCAATTCTGCCTTGCTTTCAAATCCTCTTCGTTGCCTTCCCTCAATATATTTGTGGACGAGAGTTATCATTTATAACTCTGCAGGTTTGTGAATTGCAGTGCCCCTGAGCTCCATTTGTCAACTCGCTTTTTTGGGAGCTGGCCGCAAAAGCGCAGGATTGCTTCAGGCCCTATTCTGGTTCCGGGGGGCAGGCTGAGCCTGTGGTTCATTCTTCTTCCTGATGGGAAAATAGAGTGACCTGTGCCTGTCCCAACACCTAGAGCTAGTCTCTCATTGGTTCCCCCTCTTCCCGTTCATCCTCAGGACAAATTGCGACCTGTACGAAACAGGAGGTCAATGGTGCTGATTCTCCAAGTAGGGAGATTGTTAGTGAAGCGGCTGGAATGGCGAACCCGAGCACAAGGAGAGGAGAAATGAGGTGCGTTTTAGAAACCTTTCCCGATCACACGGTGTACCATCTTCTGGGTTTCCCAGGCATGTTTTCGATGTAGGAAGATGCCCTTGAACCTGGAGATTTGGGACCCATGGCATGGGTACCACGCAGTATTACTTTAAAGGGTCTGCGTTTGCTCACCCAACCTCACCAATCCTCTCAGCCCCAAGAGTGTCCAGCCTTCTGTCTCATCCAGCTGTGGGTCTAGATATGGTCAATCCAGTTGCATCAGAGCCCCTGAACGGATTTTGTAAGAATTTCTCTCTCTTTCACTGTCTTTGTTTTATGGGTTGTTTTTTTAAGTAACCTATTTTTATAATGGGGTTTAGCTGCTTTTCCCTGCTGTGTTTATGCCGCTTTACACCCTCTTGATTCACTTCCAGAGAGATATCAATACATAGGTTTTAAGACTCTTCCTAGTCAGATATATTCTTGGGCGGTGAATAGGGGGTGTTGAGTCCAGTTCACTGAGCAGGGAGTAGGTCTTGTCTATTACATATGTGGCTTCTGGAACGGTATCTGAGCTAATTTCAAACCCTTGTTTTATGCATCACCCCACCTCACCTTTCCCGTTAAGCAGCCATCGTGTGTTTTCTAAATGTGTGACTCTGTTCTGTTTTGGAATTCAGTTCAGGTGTAGCGATTTTGACATTCCCTCTCTAAGTGATATCTTAGGATAAGTGTCCTTTTCTGTGTGACTTACTTCACCTAGAGTCATCGTCTCTAAATCCACTCATCATGCTGCTACTAGCCTTATGACACTGATTTCATGGCTGAGTGATATTCCATTGTGCATAAGTACCACAAATTCTTTATCCATTTTTCTCTTTCCTGGGATATTTAAGGTGTACCGAAGTGGAGGTTCTGGAAACAGAGCAGCCCTAAACTTTGGGGTGCCTGTGTCTTGTTGATTTTTAGGTTTCCCGATTTCTACGCCCATGAGTGGAAGTGCCCTATGCTCTCTCAGCTGTGTCTATTACATGTTTCAGGACGCAGCGTACACTTCTCCAGAGTGGCTGTTGGCAATTTCCATCCCGCCCATCAGCGTAGCAAGGCTCCCATGTCTCCATGGCCTGTCCTGCATTTCTGGTTTTTACACTTTTTTCAGCATGGCCCTTATGACCGCTGGCAAGCGAGACTTCTTTGTAGCGCCGATTTGCCTTTCCGGCTTGCTTGGTTGGCCAAAAAGGGCGTATGCGTTTTTTCCTGAATATATTCAGGAAAAAACGCATACGCCCTTTTTGGCCAAGGGCCTCATTGTCAACGCTTTGCCGCTTTTCATGTGCTTTCAAGGCGAGTCGAATCTACCTTCTGAAATATGTTTCCTGCAATTCTGCCTTGCTTTCAAATCCTCTTCGTTGCCTTCCCTCAATATATTTGTGGACGAGAGTTATCATTTATAACTCTGCAGGTTTGTGAATTGCAGTGCCCCTGAGCTCCATTTGTCAACTCGCTTTTTTGGGAGCTGGCCGCAAAAGCGCAGGATTGCTTCAGGCCCTATTCTGGTTCCGGGGGGCAGGCTGAGCCTGTGGTTCATTCTTCTTCCTGATGGGAAAATAGAGTGACCTGTGCCTGTCCCAACACCTAGAGCTAGTCTCTCATTGGTTCCCCCTCTTCCCGTTCATCCTCAGGACAAATTGCGACCTGTACGAAACAGGAGGTCAACGGTGCTGATTCTCCAAGTAGGGAGATTGTTAGTGAAGCGGCTGGAATGGCGAACCCGAGCACAAGGAGAGGAGAAATGAGGTGCGTTTTAGAAACCTTTCCCCATCACACGGTGTACCATCTTCTGGGTTTCCCAGGCATGTTTTCGATGTAGGAAGATGCCCTTGAACCTGGAGATTTGGGACCCATGGCATGGGTACCACGCACTATTACTTTAAAGGGTCTGCGTTTGCTCACCCAACCTCACCAATCCTCTCAGCCCCAAGAGTGTCCAGCCTTCTGTCTCATCCAGCTGTGGGTCTAGATATGGTCAATCCAGTTGCATCAGAGCCCCTGAACGGATTTTGTAAGAATTTCTCTCTCTTTCACTGTCTTTGTTTTATGGGTTGTTTTTTTAAGTAATCTATTTTTATAATGGGGTTTAGCTGCTTTTCCCTGCTGTGTTTATGCCGCTTTACACCCTCTTGATTCACTTCCAGAGAGATATCAATACATAGGTTTTAAGACTCTTCCTAGTCAGATATATTCTTGGGCGGTGAATAGGGGGTGTTGAGTCCAGTTCACTGAGCAGGGAGTAGGTCTTGTCTATTACATATGTGGCTTCTGGAACGGTATCTGAGCTAATTTGAAACCCTTGTTTTATGCATCACCCCACCTCACCTTTCCCGTTAAGCAGCCATAGTGTGTTTTCTAAATGTGTGACTCTGTTCTGTTTTGGAATTCAGTTCAGGTGTAGCGATTTTGACATTCCCTCTCTAAGTGATATCTTAGGATAAGTGTCCTTTTCTGTGTGACTTACTTCACCTAGAGTCATCGTCCCTAAATCCACTCATCATGCTGCTACTAGCCTTATGACACTGATTTCATGGCTGAGTGATATTCCATTGTGCATAAGTACCACAAATTCTTTATCCATTTTTCTCTTTCCTGGGATATTTAAGGTGTACCGAAGTGGAGGTTCTGGAAACAGAGCAGCCCTAAACTTTGGGGTGCCTGTGTCTTGTTGATTTTTAGGTTTCCCGATTTCTACGCCCATGAGTGGAAGTGCCCTATGCTCTCTCAGCTGTGTCTATTACATGTTTCAGGACGCAGCGTACACTTCTCCAGAGTGGCTGTTGGCAATTTCCATCCCGCCCATCAGCGTAGCAAGGCTCCCATGTCTCCATGGCCTGTCCTGCATTTCTGGTTTTTACACTTTTTTCAGGATGGCCCTTATGACCGCTGGCAAGCGAGACTTCTTTGTAGCGCCGATTTGCCTTTCCGGCTTGCTTGGTTGGCCAAAAAGGGCGTATGCGTTTTTTCCTGAATATATTCAGGAAAAAACTCATACGCCCTTTTTTGCCAAGGGCCTCATTGTCAACGCTTTGCCGCTTTTCATGTGCTTTCAAGGCGAGTCGTATCTACCTCCTGAAAACAGTTTCCTGCAATTCTGCCTTGCTTTCAAATCCTCTTCGTTGCCTTCCCTCAATATATTTGTGGACGAGAGTTATCATTTATCACTCTGCAGGTTTGTGAATTGCAGTGCCCCTGAGGTCCATTTGTCAACTCGCTTATTTGGGAGCTGGCCGCAAAAGCGCAGGATTGCTTCAGGCCCTATTCTGGTTCCAGGGGGCAGGCTGAGCCTGTGGTTCATTCTTCTTCCTGATGGGAATATTGAGTGACCTGTGCCTGTCCCAACACCTAGAGCTAGTCTCTCATTGGTTCCCCCTCTTCCCGTTCATCCTCAGGACAATTTGCGACCTGTACGAAACAGGAGGTCTACGGTGCTGATTCTCCAAGTAGGGAGATTGTTAGTGAAGCGGCTGGAATGGCGAACCCGAGCACAAGGAGAGGAGAAATGAGGTGCGTTTTAGAAACCTTTCCCGATCACACGGTGTACCATCTTCTGGGTTTCCCAGGCATGTTTTCGATGTAGGAAGATGCCCTTGAACCTGGAGATTTGGGACCCATGACATGGGTACCTCGCAGTATTACTTTAAAGGGTCTGCGTTTGCTCACCCAACCTCACCAATCCTCTCAGCCCCAAGAGTGTCCAGCCTTCTGTCTCATCCAGCTGTGGGTCTAGATATGGTCAATCCAGTTGCATCAGAGCCCCTGAACGGATTTTGTAAGAATTTCTCTCTCTTTCACTGTCTTTGTTTTATGGGTTGTTTTTTTAAGTAATCTATTTTTATAATGGGGTTTAGCTGCTTTTCCCTGCTGTGTTTATGCCGCTTTACACCCTCTTGATTCACTTCCAGAGAGATATCAATACATAGGTTTTAAGACTCTTCCTAGTCAGATATATTCTTGGGCAGTGAATAGGGGGTGTTGAGTCCAGTTCACTGAGCAGGGAGTAGGTCTTGTCTATTACATATGTGGCTTCTGGAACGGTATCTGAGCTAATTTGAAACCCTTGTTTTATGCATCACCCCACCTCACCTTTCCCGTTAAGCAGCCATCGTGTGTTTTCTAAATGTGTGACTCTGTTCTGTTTTGGAATTCAGTTCAGGTGTAGCGATTTTGACATTCCCTCTCTAAGTGATATCTTAGGATAAGTGTCCTTTTCTGTGTGACTTACTTCACCTAGAGTCATCGTCCCTAAATCCACTCATCATGCTGCTACTAGTCTTATGACACTGATTTCATGGCTGAGTGATATTCCATTGTGCATAAGTACCACAAATTCTTTATCCATTTTTCTCTTTCCTGGGATATTTAAGGTGTACCGAAGTGGAGGTTCTGGAAACAGAGCAGCCCTAAACTTTGGGGTGCCTGTGTCTTGTTGATTTTTAGGTTTCCCGATTTCTACGCCCATGAGTGGAAGTGCCCTATGCTCTCTCAGCTGTGTCTATTACATGTTTCAGGACGCAGCGTACACTTCTCCAGAGTGGCTGTTGGCAATTTCCATCCCGCCCATCAGCGTAGCAAGGCTCCCATGTCTCCATGGCCTGTCCTGCATTTCTGGTTTTTACACTTTTTTCAGCATGGCCCTTATGACCGCTGGCAAGCGAGACTTCTTTGTAGCGCCGATTTGCCTTTCCGGCTTGCTTGGTTGGCCAAAAAGGGCGTATGCGTTTTTTCCTGAATATATTCAGGAAAAAACGCATACGCCCTTTTTGGCCAAGGGCCTCATTGTCAACGCTTTGCCGCTTTTCATGTGCTTTCAAGGCGAGTCGAATCTACCTTCTGAAATATGTTTCCTGCAATTCTGCCTTGCTTTCAAATCCTCTTCGTTGCCTTCCCTCAATATATTTGTGGACGAGAGTTATCATTTATAACTCTGCAGGTTTGTGAATTGCAGTGCCCCTGAGCTCCATTTGTCAACTCGCTTTTTTGGGAGCTGGCCGCAAAAGCGCAGGATTGCTTCAGGCCCTATTCTGGTTCCGGGGGGCAGGCTGAGCCTGTGGTTCATTCTTCTTCCTGATGGGAAAATAGAGTGACCTGTGCCTGTCCCAACACCTAGAGCTAGTCTCTCATTGGTTCCCCCTCTTCCCGTTCATCCTCAGGACAAATTGCGACCTGTACGAAACAGGAGGTCAACGGTGCTGATTCTCCAAGTAGGGAGATTGTTAGTGAAGCGGCTGGAATGGCGAACCCGAGCACAAGGAGAGGAGAAATGAGGTGCGTTTTAGAAACCTTTCCCCATCACACGGTGTACCATCTTCTGGGTTTCCCAGGCATGTTTTCGATGTAGGAAGATGCCCTTGAACCTGGAGATTTGGGACCCATGGCATGGGTACCACGCACTATTACTTTAAAGGGTCTGCGTTTGCTCACCCAACCTCACCAATCCTCTCAGCCCCAAGAGTGTCCAGCCTTCTGTCTCATCCAGCTGTGGGTCTAGATATGGTCAATCCAGTTGCATCAGAGCCCCTGAACGGATTTTGTAAGAATTTCTCTCTCTTTCACTGTCTTTGTTTTATGGGTTGTTTTTTTAAGTAATCTATTTTTATAATGGGGTTTAGCTGCTTTTCCCTGCTGTGTTTATGCCGCTTTACACCCTCTTGATTCACTTCCAGAGAGATATCAATACATAGGTTTTAAGACTCTTCCTAGTCAGATATATTCTTGGGCGGTGAATAGGGGGTGTTGAGTCCAGTTCACTGAGCAGGGAGTAGGTCTTGTCTATTACATATGTGGCTTCTGGAACGGTATCTGAGCTAATTTGAAACCCTTGTTTTATGCATCACCCCACCTCACCTTTCCCGTTAAGCAGCCATAGTGTGTTTTCTAAATGTGTGACTCTGTTCTGTTTTGGAATTCAGTTCAGGTGTAGCGATTTTGACATTCCCTCTCTAAGTGATATCTTAGGATAAGTGTCCTTTTCTGTGTGACTTACTTCACCTAGAGTCATCGTCCCTAAATCCACTCATCATGCTGCTACTAGCCTTATGACACTGATTTCATGGCTGAGTGATATTCCATTGTGCATAAGTACCACAAATTCTTTATCCATTTTTCTCTTTCCTGGGATATTTAAGGTGTACCGAAGTGGAGGTTCTGGAAACAGAGCAGCCCTAAACTTTGGGGTGCCTGTGTCTTGTTGATTTTTAGGTTTCCCGATTTCTACGCCCATGAGTGGAAGTGCCCTATGCTCTCTCAGCTGTGTCTATTACATGTTTCAGGACGCAGCGTACACTTCTCCAGAGTGGCTGTTGGCAATTTCCATCCCGCCCATCAGCGTAGCAAGGCTCCCATGTCTCCATGGCCTGTCCTGCATTTCTGGTTTTTACACTTTTTTCAGCATGGCCCTTATGACCGCTGGCAAGCGAGACTTCTTTGTAGCGCCGATTTGCCTTTCCGGCTTGCTTGGTTGGCCAAAAAGGGCGTATGCGTTTTTTCCTGAATATATTCAGGAAAAAACGCATACGCCCTTTTTGGCCAAGGGCCTCATTGTCAACGCTTTGCCGCTTTTCATGTGCTTTCAAGGCGAGTCGAATCTACCTTCTGAAATATGTTTCCTGCAATTCTGCCTTGCTTTCAAATCCTCTTCGTTGCCTTCCCTCAATATATTTGTGGACGAGAGTTATCATTTATAACTCTGCAGGTTTGTGAATTGCAGTGCCCCTGAGCTCCATTTGTCAACTCGCTTTTTTGGGAGCTGGCCGCAAAAGCGCAGGATTGCTTCAGGCCCTATTCTGGTTCCGGGGGGCAGGCTGAGCCTGTGGTTCATTCTTCTTCCTGATGGGAAAATAGAGTGACCTGTGCCTGTCCCAACACCTAGAGCTAGTCTCTCATTGGTTCCCCCTCTTCCCGTTCATCCTCAGGACAAATTGCGACCTGTACGAAACAGGAGGTCAACGGTGCTGATTCTCCAAGTAGGGAGATTGTTAGTGAAGCGGCTGGAATGGCGAACCCGAGCACAAGGAGAGGAGAAATGAGGTGCGTTTTAGAAACCTTTCCCCATCACACGGTGTACCATCTTCTGGGTTTCCCAGGCATGTTTTCGATGTAGGAAGATGCCCTTGAACCTGGAGATTTGGGACCCATGGCATGGGTACCACGCACTATTACTTTAAAGGGTCTGCGTTTGCTCACCCAACCTCACCAATCCTCTCAGCCCCAAGAGTGTCCAGCCTTCTGTCTCATCCAGCTGTGGGTCTAGATATGGTCAATCCAGTTGCATCAGAGCCCCTGAACGGATTTTGTAAGAATTTCTCTCTCTTTCACTGTCTTTGTTTTATGGGTTGTTTTTTTAAGTAATCTATTTTTATAATGGGGTTTAGCTGCTTTTCCCTGCTGTGTTTATGCCGCTTTACACCCTCTTGATTCACTTCCAGAGAGATATCAATACATAGGTTTTAAGACTCTTCCTAGTCAGATATATTCTTGGGCGGTGAATAGGGGGTGTTGAGTCCAGTTCACTGAGCAGGGAGTAGGTCTTGTCTATTACATATGTGGCTTCTGGAACGGTATCTGAGCTAATTTGAAACCCTTGTTTTATGCATCACCCCACCTCACCTTTCCCGTTAAGCAGCCATAGTGTGTTTTCTAAATGTGTGACTCTGTTCTGTTTTGGAATTCAGTTCAGGTGTAGCGATTTTGACATTCCCTCTCTAAGTGATATCTTAGGATAAGTGTCCTTTTCTGTGTGACTTACTTCACCTAGAGTCATCGTCCCTAAATCCACTCATCATGCTGCTACTAGCCTTATGACACTGATTTCATGGCTGAGTGATATTCCATTGTGCATAAGTACCACAAATTCTTTATCCATTTTTCTCTTTCCTGGGATATTTAAGGTGTACCGAAGTGGAGGTTCTGGAAACAGAGCAGCCCTAAACTTTGGGGTGCCTGTGTCTTGTTGATTTTTAGGTTTCCCGATTTCTACGCCCATGAGTGGAAGTGCCCTATGCTCTCTCAGCTGTGTCTATTACATGTTTCAGGACGCAGCGTACACTTCTCCAGAGTGGCTGTTGGCAATTTCCATCCCGCCCATCAGCGTAGCAAGGCTCCCATGTCTCCATGGCCTGTCCTGCATTTCTGGTTTTTACACTTTTTTCAGCATGGCCCTTATGACCGCTGGCAAGCGAGACTTCTTTGTAGCGCCGATTTGCCTTTCCGGCTTGCTTGGTTGGCCAAAAAGGGCGTATGCGTTTTTTCCTGAATATATTCAGGAAAAAACGCATACGCCCTTTTTGGCCAAGGGCCTCATTGTCAACGCTTTGCCGCTTTTCATGTGCTTTCAAGGCGAGTCGAATCTACCTTCTGAAATATGTTTCCTGCAATTCTGCCTTGCTTTCAAATCCTCTTCGTTGCCTTCCCTCAATATATTTGTGGACGAGAGTTATCATTTATAACTCTGCAGGTTTGTGAATTGCAGTGCCCCTGAGCTCCATTTGTCAACTCGCTTTTTTGGGAGCTGGCCGCAAAAGCGCAGGATTGCTTCAGGCCCTATTCTGGTTCCGGGGGGCAGGCTGAGCCTGTGGTTCATTCTTCTTCCTGATGGGAAAATAGAGTGACCTGTGCCTGTCCCAACACCTAGAGCTAGTCTCTCATTGGTTCCCCCTCTTCCCGTTCATCCTCAGGACAAATTGCGACCTGTACGAAACAGGAGGTCAACGGTGCTGATTCTCCAAGTAGGGAGATTGTTAGTGAAGCGGCTGGAATGGCGAACCCGAGCACAAGGAGAGGAGAAATGAGGTGCGTTTTAGAAACCTTTCCCCATCACACGGTGTACCATCTTCTGGGTTTCCCAGGCATGTTTTCGATGTAGGAAGATGCCCTTGAACCTGGAGATTTGGGACCCATGGCATGGGTACCACGCACTATTACTTTAAAGGGTCTGCGTTTGCTCACCCAACCTCACCAATCCTCTCAGCCCCAAGAGTGTCCAGCCTTCTGTCTCATCCAGCTGTGGGTCTAGATATGGTCAATCCAGTTGCATCAGAGCCCCTGAACGGATTTTGTAAGAATTTCTCTCTCTTTCACTGTCTTTGTTTTATGGGTTGTTTTTTTAAGTAATCTATTTTTATAATGGGGTTTAGCTGCTTTTCCCTGCTGTGTTTATGCCGCTTTACACCCTCTTGATTCACTTCCAGAGAGATATCAATACATAGGTTTTAAGACTCTTCCTAGTCAGATATATTCTTGGGCGGTGAATAGGGGGTGTTGAGTCCAGTTCACTGAGCAGGGAGTAGGTCTTGTCTATTACATATGTGGCTTCTGGAACGGTATCTGAGCTAATTTGAAACCCTTGTTTTATGCATCACCCCACCTCACCTTTCCCGTTAAGCAGCCATAGTGTGTTTTCTAAATGTGTGACTCTGTTCTGTTTTGGAATTCAGTTCAGGTGTAGCGATTTTGACATTCCCTCTCTAAGTGATATCTTAGGATAAGTGTCCTTTTCTGTGTGACTTACTTCACCTAGAGTCATCGTCCCTAAATCCACTCATCATGCTGCTACTAGCCTTATGACACTGATTTCATGGCTGAGTGATATTCCATTGTGCATAAGTACCACAAATTCTTTATCCATTTTTCTCTTTCCTGGGATATTTAAGGTGTACCGAAGTGGAGGTTCTGGAAACAGAGCAGCCCTAAACTTTGGGGTGCCTGTGTCTTGTTGATTTTTAGGTTTCCCGATTTCTACGCCCATGAGTGGAAGTGCCCTATGCTCTCTCAGCTGTGTCTATTACATGTTTCAGGACGCAGCGTACACTTCTCCAGAGTGGCTGTTGGCAATTTCCATCCCGCCCATCAGCGTAGCAAGGCTCCCATGTCTCCATGGCCTGTCCTGCATTTCTGGTTTTTACACTTTTTTCAGCATGGCCCTTATGACCGCTGGCAAGCGAGACTTCTTTGTAGCGCCGATTTGCCTTTCCGGCTTGCTTGGTTGGCCAAAAAGGGCGTATGCGTTTTTTCCTGAATATATTCAGGAAAAAACGCATACGCCCTTTTTTGCCAAGGGCCTCATTGTCAACGCTTTGCCGCTTTTCATGTGCTTTCAAGGCGAGTCGTATCTACCTCCTGAAAACAGTTTCCTGCAATTCTGCCTTGCTTTCAAATCCTCTTCGTTGCCTTCCCTCAATATATTTGTGGACGAGAGTTATCATTTATCACTCTGCAGGTTTGTGAATTGCAGTGCCCCTGAGCTCCATTTGTCAACTCGCTTATTTGGGAGCTGGCCGCAAAAGCGCAGGATTGCTTCAGGCCCTATTCTGGTTCCAGGGGGCAGGCTGAGCCTGTGGTTCATTCTTCTTCCTGATGGGAATATTGAGTGACCTGTGCCTGTCCCAACACCTAGAGCTAGTCTCTCATTGGTTCCCCCTCTTCCCGTTCATCCTCAGGACAAATTGCGACCTGTACGAAACAGGAGGTCTACGGTGCTGATTCTCCAAGTAGGGAGATTGTTAGTGAAGCGGCTGGAATGGCGAACCCGAGCACAAGGAGAGGAGAAATGAGGTGCGTTTTAGAAACCTTTCCCGATCACACGGTGTACCATCTTCTGGGTTTCCCAGGCATGTTTTCGATGTAGGAAGATGCCCTTGAACCTGGAGATTTGGGACCCATGACATGGGTACCTCGCAGTATTACTTTAAAGGGTCTGCGTTTGCTCACCCAACCTCACCAATCCTCTCCGCCCCAAGAGTGTCCAGCCTTCTGTCTCATCCAGCTGTGGGTCTAGATATGGTCAATCCAGGTTGCATCAGAGCCCCTGATCGGATTTTGTAAGAATTTCTCTCTCTTTCACTGTCTTTTTTTATGGGTTTTTTTTTAAAGTAATCTATTTTTATAATGGGGTTTAGCTGCTTTTCCCTGCTGTGTTTATGCCGCTTTACACCCTCTTGATTCACTTCCAGAGAGATATCAATACATAGGTTTTAAGACTCTTCCTAGTCAGATATATTCTTGGGCGGTGAATAGGGGGTGTTGAGTCCAGTTCACTGAGCAGGGAGTAGGTCTTGTCTATTACCTATTTGGCTTCTGGAACGGTATCTGAGCTAATTTGAAACCCTTGTTTTATGCATCACCCCACCTCACCTTTCCCGTTAAGCAGCCATAGTGTGTTTTATAAATGTGTGACTCTGTTCTGTTTTGGAATTCAGTTCAGGTGTAGCGATTTTGACATTCCCTCTATAAGTGATATCTTAGGATAAGTGTCCTTTTCTGTGTGACTTACTTCACTTAGAGTCATCGTCCCTAAATCCACTCATCATGCTGCTACTAGCCTTATGACACTGATTTCATGGCTGAGTGATATTCCATTGTGCATAAATACCACAA
This sequence comes from Eubalaena glacialis, assembly GCF_028564815.1. Classification (NCBI taxonomy): domain Eukaryota; kingdom Metazoa; phylum Chordata; class Mammalia; order Artiodactyla; family Balaenidae; genus Eubalaena; species Eubalaena glacialis. The sequence goes on along the minus strand of NW_026871649.1, from coordinate 52,146 downwards.
CTTCTTTATCCATTTTTCTCTTTCCTGGGATATTTAAGGTGTAACGAAGTGGAGGTTCTTGGAAACAGAGCAGCCCTAAACTTTGGGGTGCCTGTGTCTTGTTGATTTTTAGGTTTCCCTATTTCTACGCCCATGAGTGGAAGTGCCCTATTCTCTCTCATCTGTGTCTATTACATGTTTCAGGACTCAGCGTACACTTCTTCAGAGTGGCTGTTGGCAATTTCCATCCCGCCCATCAGCGTAGCAAGGCTCCCATGTCTGCATGGCCTGTCCTGCATTTCTGGTTTTTACACTTTTTTCAGCATGGCCCTTTTGACCGCTGGCAATTGAGAGTTCTTTGTAGCGCCGATTGGCCTTTCCGGCTTGCTTGGTCGGCCAAAAAGGGCGTATGCATTTTTTCCTGAATATAAGCTGGAAAAAACGCATACGCCCTTTTTGGCCAAGGGCCTTATTGTCAACGCTTTGCCGCTTTTCATGTGCTTTCAAGGCGAGTCGAATCTACCTTCTGAAATATGTTTCCTGCAATTCTGCCTTGCTTTCAAATCCTCTTCGTTGCCTTCCCTCAATATATTTGTGGACGAGAGTTATCATTTATAACTCTGCAGGTTTGTGAATTGCAGTGCCCCTGAGCTCCATTTGTCAACTCGCTTTTTTGGGAGCTGGCCGCAAAAGCGCAGGATTGCTTCAGGCCCTATTCTGGTTCCGGGGGGCAGGCTGAGCCTGTGGTTCATTCTTCTTCCTGATGGGAAAATAGAGTGACCTGTGCCTGTCCCAACACCTAGAGCTAGTCTCTCATTGGTTCCCCCTCTTCCCGTTCATCCTCAGGACAAATTGCGACCTGTACGAAACAGGAGGTCAACGGTGCTGATTCTCCAAGTAGGGAGATTGTTAGTGAAGCGGCTGGAATGGCGAACCCGAGCACAAGGAGAGGAGAAATGAGGTGCGTTTTAGAAACCTTTCCCCATCACACGGTGTACCATCTTCTGGGTTTCCCAGGCATGTTTTCGATGTAGGAAGATGCCCTTGAACCTGGAGATTTGGGACCCATGGCATGGGTACCACGCACTATTACTTTAAAGGGTCTGCGTTTGCTCACCCAACCTCACCAATCCTCTCAGCCCCAAGAGTGTCCAGCCTTCTGTCTCATCCAGCTGTGGGTCTAGATATGGTCAATCCAGTTGCATCAGAGCCCCTGAACGGATTTTGTAAGAATTTCTCTCTCTTTCACTGTCTTTGTTTTATGGGTTGTTTTTTTAAGTAATCTATTTTTATAATGGGGTTTAGCTGCTTTTCCCTGCTGTGTTTATGCCGCTTTACACCCTCTTGATTCACTTCCAGAGAGATATCAATACATAGGTTTTAAGACTCTTCCTAGTCAGATATATTCTTGGGCGGTGAATAGGGGGTGTTGAGTCCAGTTCACTGAGCAGGGAGTAGGTCTTGTCTATTACATATGTGGCTTCTGGAACGGTATCTGAGCTAATTTGAAACCCTTGTTTTATGCATCACCCCACCTCACCTTTCCCGTTAAGCAGCCATAGTGTGTTTTCTAAATGTGTGACTCTGTTCTGTTTTGGAATTCAGTTCAGGTGTAGCGATTTTGACATTCCCTCTCTAAGTGATATCTTAGGATAAGTGTCCTTTTCTGTGTGACTTACTTCACCTAGAGTCATCGTCCCTAAATCCACTCATCATGCTGCTACTAGCCTTATGACACTGATTTCATGGCTGAGTGATATTCCATTGTGCATAAGTACCACAAATTCTTTATCCATTTTTCTCTTTCCTGGGATATTTAAGGTGTACCGAAGTGGAGGTTCTGGAAACAGAGCAGCCCTAAACTTTGGGGTGCCTGTGTCTTGTTGATTTTTAGGTTTCCCGATTTCTACGCCCATGAGTGGAAGTGCCCTATGCTCTCTCAGCTGTGTCTATTACATGTTTCAGGACGCAGCGTACACTTCTCCAGAGTGGCTGTTGGCAATTTCCATCCCGCCCATCAGCGTAGCAAGGCTCCCATGTCTCCATGGCCTGTCCTGCATTTCTGGTTTTTACACTTTTTTCAGCATGGCCCTTATGACCGCTGGCAAGCGAGACTTCTTTGTAGCGCCGATTTGCCTTTCCGGCTTGCTTGGTTGGCCAAAAAGGGCGTATGCGTTTTTTCCTGAATATATTCAGGAAAAAACGCATACGCCCTTTTTGGCCAAGGGCCTCATTGTCAACGCTTTGCCGCTTTTCATGTGCTTTCAAGGCGAGTCGAATCTACCTTCTGAAATATGTTTCCTGCAATTCTGCCTTGCTTTCAAATCCTCTTCGTTGCCTTCCCTCAATATATTTGTGGACGAGAGTTATCATTTATAACTCTGCAGGTTTGTGAATTGCAGTGCCCCTGAGCTCCATTTGTCAACTCGCTTTTTTGGGAGCTGGCCGCAAAAGCGCAGGATTGCTTCAGGCCCTATTCTGGTTCCGGGGGGCAGGCTGAGCCTGTGGTTCATTCTTCTTCCTGATGGGAAAATAGAGTGACCTGTGCCTGTCCCAACACCTAGAGCTAGTCTCTCATTGGTTCCCCCTCTTCCCGTTCATCCTCAGGACAAATTGCGACCTGTACGAAACAGGAGGTCAACGGTGCTGATTCTCCAAGTAGGGAGATTGTTAGTGAAGCGGCTGGAATGGCGAACCCGAGCACAAGGAGAGGAGAAATGAGGTGCGTTTTAGAAACCTTTCCCCATCACACGGTGTACCATCTTCTGGGTTTCCCAGGCATGTTTTCGATGTAGGAAGATGCCCTTGAACCTGGAGATTTGGGACCCATGGCATGGGTACCACGCACTATTACTTTAAAGGGTCTGCGTTTGCTCACCCAACCTCACCAATCCTCTCAGCCCCAAGAGTGTCCAGCCTTCTGTCTCATCCAGCTGTGGGTCTAGATATGGTCAATCCAGTTGCATCAGAGCCCCTGAACGGATTTTGTAAGAATTTCTCTCTCTTTCACTGTCTTTGTTTTATGGGTTGTTTTTTTAAGTAATCTATTTTTATAATGGGGTTTAGCTGCTTTTCCCTGCTGTGTTTATGCCGCTTTACACCCTCTTGATTCACTTCCAGAGAGATATCAATACATAGGTTTTAAGACTCTTCCTAGTCAGATATATTCTTGGGCGGTGAATAGGGGGTGTTGAGTCCAGTTCACTGAGCAGGGAGTAGGTCTTGTCTATTACATATGTGGCTTCTGGAACGGTATCTGAGCTAATTTGAAACCCTTGTTTTATGCATCACCCCACCTCACCTTTCCCGTTAAGCAGCCATAGTGTGTTTTCTAAATGTGTGACTCTGTTCTGTTTTGGAATTCAGTTCAGGTGTAGCGATTTTGACATTCCCTCTCTAAGTGATATCTTAGGATAAGTGTCCTTTTCTGTGTGACTTACTTCACCTAGAGTCATCGTCCCTAAATCCACTCATCATGCTGCTACTAGCCTTATGACACTGATTTCATGGCTGAGTGATATTCCATTGTGCATAAGTACCACAAATTCTTTATCCATTTTTCTCTTTCCTGGGATATTTAAGGTGTACCGAAGTGGAGGTTCTGGAAACAGAGCAGCCCTAAACTTTGGGGTGCCTGTGTCTTGTTGATTTTTAGGTTTCCCGATTTCTACGCCCATGAGTGGAAGTGCCCTATGCTCTCTCAGCTGTGTCTATTACATGTTTCAGGACGCAGCGTACACTTCTCCAGAGTGGCTGTTGGCAATTTCCATCCCGCCCATCAGCGTAGCAAGGCTCCCATGTCTCCATGGCCTGTCCTGCATTTCTGGTTTTTACACTTTTTTCAGCATGGCCCTTATGACCGCTGGCAAGCGAGACTTCTTTGTAGCGCCGATTTGCCTTTCCGGCTTGCTTGGTTGGCCAAAAAGGGCGTATGCGTTTTTTCCTGAATATATTCAGGAAAAAACGCATACGCCCTTTTTTGCCAAGGGCCTCATTGTCAACGCTTTGCCGCTTTTCATGTGCTTTCAAGGCGAGTCGTATCTACCTCCTGAAAACAGTTTCCTGCAATTCTGCCTTGCTTTCAAATCCTCTTCGTTGCCTTCCCTCAATATATTTGTGGACGAGAGTTATCATTTATCACTCTGCAGGTTTGTGAATTGCAGTGCCCCTGAGCTCCATTTGTCAACTCGCTTATTTGGGAGCTGGCCGCAAAAGCGCAGGATTGCTTCAGGCCCTATTCTGGTTCCAGGGGGCAGGCTGAGCCTGTGGTTCATTCTTCTTCCTGATGGGAATATTGAGTGACCTGTGCCTGTCCCAACACCTAGAGCTAGTCTCTCATTGGTTCCCCCTCTTCCCGTTCATCCTCAGGACAAATTGCGACCTGTACGAAACAGGAGGTCTACGGTGCTGATTCTCCAAGTAGGGAGATTGTTAGTGAAGCGGCTGGAATGGCGAACCCGAGCACAAGGAGAGGAGAAATGAGGTGCGTTTTAGAAACCTTTCCCGATCACACGGTGTACCATCTTCTGGGTTTCCCAGGCATGTTTTCGATGTAGGAAGATGCCCTTGAACCTGGAGATTTGGGACCCATGACATGGGTACCTCGCAGTATTACTTTAAAGGGTCTGCGTTTGCTCACCCAACCTCACCAATCCTCTCAGCCCCAAGAGTGTCCAGCCTTCTGTCTCATCCAGCTGTGGGTCTAGATATGGTCAATCCAGGTTGCATCAGAGCCCCTGATCGGATTTTGTAAGAATTTCTCTCTCTTTCACTGTCTTTTTTTATGGGTTTTTTTTTAAAGTAATCTATTTTTATAATGGGGTTTAGCTGCTTTTCCCTGCTGTGTTTATGCCGCTTTACACCCTCTTGATTCACTTCCAGAGAGATATCAATACATAGGTTTTAAGACTCTTCCTAGTCAGATATATTCTTGGGCGGTGAATAGGGGGTGTTGAGTCCAGTTCACTGAGCAGGGAGTAGGTCTTGTCTATTACCTATTTGGCTTCTGGAACGGTATCTGAGCTAATTTGAAACCCTTGTTTTATGCATCACCCCACCTCACCTTTCCCGTTAAGCAGCCATAGTGTGTTTTATAAATGTGTGACTCTGTTCTGTTTTGGAATTCAGTTCAGGTGTAGCGATTTTGACATTCCCTCTATAAGTGATATCTTAGGATAAGTGTCCTTTTCTGTGTGACTTACTTCACTTAGAGTCATCGTCCCTAAATCCACTCATCATGCTGCTACTAGCCTTATGACACTGATTTCATGGCTGAGTGATATTCCATTGTGCATAAGTACCACAACTTCTTTATCCATTTTTCTCTTTCCTGGGATATTTAAGGTGTAACGAAGTGGAGGTTCTTGGAAACAGAGCAGCCCTAAACTTTGGGGTGCCTGTGTCTTGTTGATTTTTAGGTTTCCCTATTTCTACGCCCATGAGTGGAAGTGCCCTATTCTCTCTCATCTGTGTCTATTACATGTTTCAGGACTCAGCGTACACTTCTCCAGAGTGGCTGTTGGCAATTTCCATCCCGCCCATCAGCGTAGCAAGGCTCCCATGTCTGCATGGCCTGTCCTGCATTTCTGGTTTTTACACTTTTTTCAGCATGGCCCTTTTGACCGCTGGCAATTGAGAGTTCTTTGTAGCGCCGATTGGCCTTTCCGGCTTGCTTGGTCGGCCAAAAAGGGCGTATGCATTTTTTCCTGAATATAAGCTGGAAAAAACGCATACGCCCTTTTTGGCCAAGGGCCTTATTGTCAACGCTTTGCCGCTTTTCATGTGCTTTCAAGGCGAGTCGAATCTACCTTCTGAAATATGTTTCCTGCAATTCTGCCTTGCTTTCAAATCCTCTTCGTTGCCTTCCCTCAATATATTTGTGGACGAGAGTTATCATTTATAACTCTGCAGGTTTGTGAATTGCAGTGCCCCTGAGCTCCATTTGTCAACTCGCTTTTTTGGGAGCTGGCCGCAAAAGCGCAGGATTGCTTCAGGCCCTATTCTGGTTCCGGGGGGCAGGCTGAGCCTGTGGTTCATTCTTCTTCCTGATGGGAAAATAGAGTGACCTGTGCCTGTCCCAACACCTAGAGCTAGTCTCTCATTGGTTCCCCCTCTTCCCGTTCATCCTCAGGACAAATTGCGACCTGTACGAAACAGGAGGTCAACGGTGCTGATTCTCCAAGTAGGGAGATTGTTAGTGAAGCGGCTGGAATGGCGAACCCGAGCACAAGGAGAGGAGAAATGAGGTGCGTTTTAGAAACCTTTCCCCATCACACGGTGTACCATCTTCTGGGTTTCCCAGGCATGTTTTCGATGTAGGAAGATGCCCTTGAACCTGGAGATTTGGGACCCATGGCATGGGTACCACGCACTATTACTTTAAAGGGTCTGCGTTTGCTCACCCAACCTCACCAATCCTCTCAGCCCCAAGAGTGTCCAGCCTTCTGTCTCATCCAGCTGTGGGTCTAGATATGGTCAATCCAGTTGCATCAGAGCCCCTGAACGGATTTTGTAAGAATTTCTCTCTCTTTCACTGTCTTTGTTTTATGGGTTGTTTTTTTAAGTAATCTATTTTTATAATGGGGTTTAGCTGCTTTTCCCTGCTGTGTTTATGCCGCTTTACACCCTCTTGATTCACTTCCAGAGAGATATCAATACATAGGTTTTAAGACTCTTCCTAGTCAGATATATTCTTGGGCGGTGAATAGGGGGTGTTGAGTCCAGTTCACTGAGCAGGGAGTAGGTCTTGTCTATTACATATGTGGCTTCTGGAACGGTATCTGAGCTAATTTGAAACCCTTGTTTTATGCATCACCCCACCTCACCTTTCCCGTTAAGCAGCCATAGTGTGTTTTCTAAATGTGTGACTCTGTTCTGTTTTGGAATTCAGTTCAGGTGTAGCGATTTTGACATTCCCTCTCTAAGTGATATCTTAGGATAAGTGTCCTTTTCTGTGTGACTTACTTCACCTAGAGTCATCGTCCCTAAATCCACTCATCATGCTGCTACTAGCCTTATGACACTGATTTCATGGCTGAGTGATATTCCATTGTGCATAAGTACCACAAATTCTTTATCCATTTTTCTCTTTCCTGGGATATTTAAGGTGTACCGAAGTGGAGGTTCTGGAAACAGAGCAGCCCTAAACTTTGGGGTGCCTGTGTCTTGTTGATTTTTAGGTTTCCCGATTTCTACGCCCATGAGTGGAAGTGCCCTATGCTCTCTCAGCTGTGTCTATTACATGTTTCAGGACGCAGCGTACACTTCTCCAGAGTGGCTGTTGGCAATTTCCATCCCGCCCATCAGCGTAGCAAGGCTCCCATGTCTCCATGGCCTGTCCTGCATTTCTGGTTTTTACACTTTTTTCAGCATGGCCCTTTTGACCGCTGGCAAGCGAGACTTCTTTGTAGCGCCGATTTGCCTTTCCGGCTTGCTTGGTTGGCCAAAAAGGGCGTATGCGTTTTTTCCTGAATATATTCAGGAAAAAACGCATACGCCCTTTTTTGCCAAGGGCCTCATTGTCAACGCTTTGCCGCTTTTCATGTGCTTTCAAGGCGAGTCGTATCTACCTCCTGAAAACAGTTTCCTGCAATTCTGCCTTGCTTTCAAATCCTCTTCGTTGCCTTCCCTCAATATATTTGTGGACGAGAGTTATCATTTATCACTCTGCAGGTTTGTGAATTGCAGTGCCCCTGAGCTCCATTTGTCAACTCGCTTATTTGGGAGCTGGCCGCAAAAGCGCAGGATTGCTTCAGGCCCTATTCTGGTTCCAGGGGGCAGGCTGAGCCTGTGGTTCATTCTTCTTCCTGATGGGAATATTGAGTGACCTGTGCCTGTCCCAACACCTAGAGCTAGTCTCTCATTGGTTCCCCCTCTTCCCGTTCATCCTCAGGACAAATTGCGACCTGTACGAAACAGGAGGTCAACGGTGCTGATTCTCCAAGTAGGGAGATTGTTAGTGAAGCGGCTGGAAAGGCGAACCCGAGCACAAGGAGAGGAGAAATGAGGTGCGTTTTAGAAACCTTTCCCCATCACACGGTGTACCATCTTCTGGGTTTCCCAGGCATGTTTTCGATGTAGGAAGATGCCCTTGAACCTGGAGATTTGGGACCCATGGCATGGGTACCACGCACTATTACTTTAAAGGGTCTGCGTTTGCTCACCCAACCTCACCAATCCTCTCAGCCCCAAGAGTGTCCAGCCTTCTGTCTCATCCAGCTGTGGGTCTAGATATGGTCAATCCAGTTGCATCAGAGCCCCTGAACGGATTTTGTAAGAATTTCTCTCTCTTTCACTGTCTTTGTTTTATGGGTTGTTTTTTTAAGTAATCTATTTTTATAATGGGGTTTAGCTGCTTTTCCCTGCTGTGTTTATGCCGCTTTACACCCTCTTGATTCACTTCCAGAGAGATATCAATACATAGGTTTTAAGACTCTTCCTAGTCAGATATATTCTTGGGCGGTGAATAGGGGGTGTTGAGTCCAGTTCACTGAGCAGGGAGTAGGTCTTGTCTATTACATATGTGGCTTCTGGAACGGTATCTGAGCTAATTTGAAACCCTTGTTTTATGCATCACCCCACCTCACCTTTCCCGTTAAGCAGCCATAGTGTGTTTTCTAAATGTGTGACTCTGTTCTGTTTTGGAATTCAGTTCAGGTGTAGCGATTTTGACATTCCCTCTCTAAGTGATATCTTAGGATAAGTGTCCTTTTCTGTGTGACTTACTTCACCTAGAGTCATCGTCCCTAAATCCACTCATCATGCTGCTACTAGCCTTATGACACTGATTTCATGGCTGAGTGATATTCCATTGTGCATAAGTACCACAAATTCTTTATCCATTTTTCTCTTTCCTGGGATATTTAAGGTGTACCGAAGTGGAGGTTCTGGAAACAGAGCAGCCCTAAACTTTGGGGTGCCTGTGTCTTGTTGATTTTTAGGTTTCCCGATTTCTACGCCCATGAGTGGAAGTGCCCTATGCTCTCTCAGCTGTGTCTATTACATGTTTCAGGACGCAGCGTACACTTCTCCAGAGTGGCTGTTGGCAATTTCCATCCCGCCCATCAGCGTAGCAAGGCTCCCATGTCTCCATGGCCTGTCCTGCATTTCTGGTTTTTACACTTTTTTCAGCATGGCCCTTATGACCGCTGGCAAGCGAGACTTCTTTGTAGCGCCGATTTGCCTTTCCGGCTTGCTTGGTTGGCCAAAAAGGGCGTATGCGTTTTTTCCTGAATATATTCAGGAAAAAACGCATACGCCCTTTTTTGCCAAGGGCCTCATTGTCAACGCTTTGCCGCTTTTCATGTGCTTTCAAGGCGAGTCGTATCTACCTCCTGAAAACAGTTTCCTGCAATTCTGCCTTGCTTTCAAATCCTCTTCGTTGCCTTCCCTCAATATATTTGTGGACGAGAGTTATCATTTATCACTCTGCAGGTTTGTGAATTGCAGTGCCCCTGAGCTCCATTTGTCAACTCGCTTATTTGGGAGCTGGCCGCAAAAGCGCAGGATTGCTTCAGGCCCTATTCTGGTTCCAGGGGGCAGGCTGAGCCTGTGGTTCATTCTTCTTCCTGATGGGAATATTGAGTGACCTGTGCCTGTCCCAACACCTAGAGCTAGTCTCTCATTGGTTCCCCCTCTTCCCGTTCATCCTCAGGACAAATTGCGACCTGTACGAAACAGGAGGTCTACGGTGCTGATTCTCCAAGTAGGGAGATTGTTAGTGAAGCGGCTGGAATGGCGAACCCGAGCACAAGGAGAGGAGAAATGAGGTGCGTTTTAGAAACCTTTCCCGATCACACGGTGTACCATCTTCTGGGTTTCCCAGGCATGTTTTCGATGTAGGAAGATGCCCTTGAACCTGGAGATTTGGGACCCATGACATGGGTACCTCGCAGTATTACTTTAAAGGGTCTGCGTTTGCTCACCCAACCTCACCAATCCTCTCAGCCCCAAGAGTGTCCAGCCTTCTGTCTCATCCAGCTGTGGGTCTAGATATGGTCAATCCAGGTTGCATCAGAGCCCCTGATCGGATTTTGTAAGAATTTCTCTCTCTTTCACTGTCTTTTTTTATGGGTTTTTTTTTAAAGTAATCTATTTTTATAATGGGGTTTAGCTGCTTTTCCCTGCTGTGTTTATGCCGCTTTACACCCTCTTGATTCACTTCCAGAGAGATATCAATACATAGGTTTTAAGACTCTTCCTAGTCAGATATATTCTTGGGCGGTGAATAGGGGGTGTTGAGTCCAGTTCACTGAGCAGGGAGTAGGTCTTGTCTATTACCTATTTGGCTTCTGGAACGGTATCTGAGCTAATTTGAAACCCTTGTTTTATGCATCACCCCACCTCACCTTTCCCGTTAAGCAGCCATAGTGTGTTTTATAAATGTGTGACTCTGTTCTGTTTTGGAATTCAGTTCAGGTGTAGCTATTTTGACATTCCCTCTATAAGTGATATCTTAGGATAAGTGTCCTTTTCTGTGTGACTTACTTCACTTAGAGTCATCGTCCCTAAATCCACTCATCATGCTGCTACTAGCCTTATGACACTGATTTCATGGCTGAGTGATATTCCATTGTGCATAAGTACCACAACTTCTTTATCCATTTTTCTCTTTCCTGGGATATTTAAGGTGTAACGAAGTGGAGGTTCTTGGAAACAGAGCAGCCCTAAACTTTGGGGTGCCTGTGTCTTGTTGATTTTTAGGTTTCCCTATTTCTACGCCCATGAGTGGAAGTGCCCTATTCTCTCTCATCTGTGTCTATTACATGTTTCAGGACTCAGCGTACACTTCTCCAGAGTGGCTGTTGGCAATTTCCATCCCGCCCATCAGCGTAGCAAGGCTCCCATGTCTGCATGGCCTGTCCTGCATTTCTGGTTTTTACATTTTTTTCAGCATGGCCCTTTTGACCGCTGGCAATTGAGAGTTCTTTGTAGCGCCGATTGGCCTTTCCGGCTTGCTTGGTCGGCCAAAAAGGGCGTATGCATTTTTTCCTGAATATAAGCTGGAAAAAACGCATACGCCCTTTTTGGCCAAGGGCCTTATTGTCAACGCTTTGCCGCTTTTCATGTGCTTTCAAGGCGAGTCGAATCTACCTTCTGAAATATGTTTCCTGCAATTCTGCCTTGCTTTCAAATCCTCTTCGTTGCCTTCCCTCAATATATTTGTGGACGAGAGTTATCATTTATAACTCTGCAGGTTTGTGAATTGCAGTGCCCCTGAGCTCCATTTGTCAACTCGCTTTTTTGGGAGCTGGCCGCAAAAGCGCAGGATTGCTTCAGGCCCTATTCTGGTTCCGGGGGGCAGGCTGAGCCTGTGGTTCATTCTTCTTCCTGATGGGAAAATAGAGTGACCTGTGCCTGTCCCAACACCTAGAGCTAGTCTCTCATTGGTTCCCCCTCTTCCCGTTCATCCTCAGGACAAATTGCGACCTGTACGAAACAGGAGGTCAACGGTGCTGATTCTCCAAGTAGGGAGATTGTTAGTGAAGCGGCTGGAATGGCGAACCCGAGCACAAGGAGAGGAGAAATGAGGTGCGTTTTAGAAACCTTTCCCCATCACACGGTGTACCATCTTCTGGGTTTCCCAGGCATGTTTTCGATGTAGGAAGATGCCCTTGAACCTGGAGATTTGGGACCCATGGCATGGGTACCACGCACTATTACTTTAAAGGGTCTGCGTTTGCTCACCCAACCTCACCAATCCTCTCAGCCCCAAGAGTGTCCAGCCTTCTGTCTCATCCAGCTGTGGGTCTAGATATGGTCAATCCAGTTGCATCAGAGCCCCTGAACGGATTTTGTAAGAATTTCTCTCTCTTTCACTGTCTTTGTTTTATGGGTTGTTTTTTTAAGTAATCTATTTTTATAATGGGGTTTAGCTGCTTTTCCCTGCTGTGTTTATGCCGCTTTACACCCTCTTGATTCACTTCCAGAGAGATATCAATACATAGGTTTTAAGACTCTTCCTAGTCAGATATATTCTTGGGCGGTGAATAGGGGGTGTTGAGTCCAGTTCACTGAGCAGGGAGTAGGTCTTGTCTATTACATATGTGGCTTCTGGAACGGTATCTGAGCTAATTTGAAACCCTTGTTTTATGCATCACCCCACCTCACCTTTCCCGTTAAGCAGCCATAGTGTGTTTTCTAAATGTGTGACTCTGTTCTGTTTTGGAATTCAGTTCAGGTGTAGCGATTTTGACATTCCCTCTCTAAGTGATATCTTAGGATAAGTGTCCTTTTCTGTGTGACTTACTTCACCTAGAGTCATCGTCCCTAAATCCACTCATCATGCTGCTACTAGCCTTATGACACTGATTTCATGGCTGAGTGATATTCCATTGTGCATAAGTACCACAAATTCTTTATCCATTTTTCTCTTTCCTGGGATATTTAAGGTGTACCGAAGTGGAGGTTCTGGAAACAGAGCAGCCCTAAACTTTGGGGTGCCTGTGTCTTGTTGATTTTTAGGTTTCCCGATTTCTACGCCCATGAGTGGAAGTGCCCTATGCTCTCTCAGCTGTGTCTATTACATGTTTCAGGACGCAGCGTACACTTCTCCAGAGTGGCTGTTGGCAATTTCCATCCCGCCCATCAGCGTAGCAAGGCTCCCATGTCTCCATGGCCTGTCCTGCATTTCTGGTTTTTACACTTTTTTCAGCATGGCCCTTATGACCGCTGGCAAGCGAGACTTCTTTGTAGCGCCGATTTGCCTTTCCGGCTTGCTTGGTTGGCCAAAAAGGGCGTATGCGTTTTTTCCTGAATATATTCAGGAAAAAACGCATACGCCCTTTTTTGCCAAGGGCCTCATTGTCAACGCTTTGCCGCTTTTCATGTGCTTTCAAGGCGAGTCGTATCTACCTCCTGAAAACAGTTTCCTGCAATTCTGCCTTGCTTTCAAATCCTCTTCGTTGCCTTCCCTCAATATATTTGTGGACGAGAGTTATCATTTATCACTCTGCAGGTTTGTGAATTGCAGTGCCCCTGAGCTCCATTTGTCAACTCGCTTATTTGGGAGCTGGCCGCAAAAGCGCAGGATTGCTTCAGGCCCTATTCTGGTTCCAGGGGGCAGGCTGAGCCTGTGGTTCATTCTTCTTCCTGATGGGAATATTGAGTGACCTGTGCCTGTCCCAACACCTAGAGCTAGTCTCTCATTGGTTCCCCCTCTTCCCGTTCATCCTCAGGACAAATTGCGACCTGTACGAAACAGGAGGTCAACGGTGCTGATTCTCCAAGTAGGGAGATTGTTAGTGAAGCGGCTGGAAAGGCGAACCCGAGCACAAGGAGAGGAGAAATGAGGTGCGTTTTAGAAACCTTTCCCCATCACACGGTGTACCATCTTCTGGGTTTCCCAGGCATGTTTTCGATGTAGGAAGATGCCCTTGAACCTGGAGATTTGGGACCCATGGCATGGGTACCACGCACTATTACTTTAAAGGGTCTGCGTTTGCTCACCCAACCTCACCAATCCTCTCAGCCCCAAGAGTGTCCAGCCTTCTGTCTCATCCAGCTGTGGGTCTAGATATGGTCAATCCAGTTGCATCAGAGCCCCTGAACGGATTTTGTAAGAATTTCTCTCTCTTTCACTGTCTTTGTTTTATGGGTTGTTTTTTTAAGTAATCTATTTTTATAATGGGGTTTAGCTGCTTTTCCCTGCTGTGTTTATGCCGCTTTACACCCTCTTGATTCACTTCCAGAGAGATATCAATACATAGGTTTTAAGACTCTTCCTAGTCAGATATATTCTTGGGCGGTGAATAGGGGGTGTTGAGTCCAGTTCACTGAGCAGGGAGTAGGTCTTGTCTATTACATATGTGGCTTCTGGAACGGTATCTGAGCTAATTTGAAACCCTTGTTTTATGCATCACCCCACCTCACCTTTCCCGTTAAGCAGCCATAGTGTGTTTTCTAAATGTGTGACTCTGTTCTGTTTTGGAATTCAGTTCAGGTGTAGCGATTTTGACATTCCCTCTCTAAGTGATATCTTAGGATAAGTGTCCTTTTCTGTGTGACTTACTTCACCTAGAGTCATCGTCCCTAAATCCACTCATCATGCTGCTACTAGCCTTATGACACTGATTTCATGGCTGAGTGATATTCCATTGTGCATAAGTACCACAAATTCTTTATCCATTTTTCTCTTTCCTGGGATATTTAAGGTGTACCGAAGTGGAGGTTCTGGAAACAGAGCAGCCCTAAACTTTGGGGTGCCTGTGTCTTGTTGATTTTTAGGTTTCCCGATTTCTACGCCCATGAGTGGAAGTGCCCTATGCTCTCTCAGCTGTGTCTATTACATGTTTCAGGACGCAGCGTACACTTCTCCAGAGTGGCTGTTGGCAATTTCCATCCCGCCCATCAGCGTAGCAAGGCTCCCATGTCTCCATGGCCTGTCCTGCATTTCTGGTTTTTACACTTTTTTCAGCATGGCCCTTATGACCGCTGGCAAGCGAGACTTCTTTGTAGCGCCGATTTGCCTTTCCGGCTTGCTTGGTTGGCCAAAAAGGGCGTATGCGTTTTTTCCTGAATATATTCAGGAAAAAACGCATACGCCCTTTTTTGCCAAGGGCCTCATTGTCAACGCTTTGCCGCTTTTCATGTGCTTTCAAGGCGAGTCGTATCTACCTCCTGAAAACAGTTTCCTGCAATTCTGCCTTGCTTTCAAATCCTCTTCGTTGCCTTCCCTCAATATATTTGTGGACGAGAGTTATCATTTATCACTCTGCAGGTTTGTGAATTGCAGTGCCCCTGAGCTCCATTTGTCAACTCGCTTATTTGGGAGCTGGCCGCAAAAGCGCAGGATTGCTTCAGGCCCTATTCTGGTTCCAGGGGGCAGGCTGAGCCTGTGGTTCATTCTTCTTCCTGATGGGAATATTGAGTGACCTGTGCCTGTCCCAACACCTAGAGCTAGTCTCTCATTGGTTCCCCCTCTTCCCGTTCATCCTCAGGACAATTTGCGACCTGTACGAAACAGGAGGTCTACGGTGCTGATTCTCCAAGTAGGGAGATTGTTAGTGAAGCGGCTGGAATGGCGAACCCGAGCACAAGGAGAGGAGAAATGAGGTGCGTTTTAGAAACCTTTCCCGATCACACGGTGTACCATCTTCTGGGTTTCCCAGGCATGTTTTCGATGTAGGAAGATGCCCTTGAACCTGGAGATTTGGGACCCATGACATGGGTACCTCGCAGTATTACTTTAAAGGGTCTGCATTTGCTCACCCAACCTCACCAATCCTCTCAGCCCCAAGAGTGTCCAGCCTTCTGTCTCATCCAGCTGTGGGTCTAGATATGGTCAATCCAGGTTGCATCAGAGCCCCTGATCGGATTTTGTAAGAATTTCTCTCTCTTTCACTGTCTTTTTTTATGGGTTTTTTTTTAAAGTAATCTATTTTTATAATGGTGTTTAGCTGCTTTTCCCTGCTGTGTTTATGCCGCTTTACACCCTCTTGATTCACTTCCAGAGAGATATCAATACATAGGTTTTAAGACTCTTCCTAGTCAGATATATTCTTGGGCGGTGAATAGGGGGTGTTGAGTCCAGTTCACTGAGCAGGGAGTAGGTCTTGTCTATTACCTATTTGGCTTCTGGAACGGTATCTGAGCTAATTTGAAACCCTTGTTTTATGCATCACCCCACCTCACCTTTCCCGTTAAGCAGCCATAGTGTGTTTTATAAATGTGTGACTCTGTTCTGTTTTGGAATTCAGTTCAGGTGTAGCGATTTTGACATTCCCTCTATAAGTGATATCTTAGGATAAGTGTCCTTTTCTGTGTGACTTACTTCACTTAGAGTCATCGTCCCTAAATCCACTCATCATGCTGCTACTAGCCTTATGACACTGATTTCATGGCTGAGTGATATTCCATTGTGCATAAGTACCACAACTTCTTTATCCATTTTTCTCTTTCCTGGGATATTTAGGGTGTACCGAAGTGGAGGTTCTTGGAAACAGAGCAGCCCTAAACTTTGGGGTGCCTGTGTCTTGTTGATTTTTAGGTTTCCCGATTTCTACGCCCATGAGTGGAAGTGCCCTATTCTCTCTCATCTGTGTCTATTACATGTTTCAGGACTCAGCGTACACTTCTCCAGAGTGGCTGTTGGCAATTTCCATCCCGCCCATCAGCGTAGCAAGGCTCCCATGTCTGCATGGCCTGTCCTGCATTTCTGGTTTTTACACTTTTTTCAGCATGGCCCTTTTGACCGCTGGCAATTGAGAGTTCTTTGTAGCGCCGATTGGCCTTTCCGGCTTGCTTGGTCGGCCAAAAAGGGCGTATGCATTTTTTCCTGAATATAAGCTGGAAAAAACGCATACGCCCTTTTTGGCCAAGGGCCTTATTGTCAACGCTTTGCCGCCTTTCAGTGCTTTTAAGGCGAGTCGAATCTACCTCCTGAAATCTGTTTCCTGCATTTCTGCCTTGCTTTCAAATCCTCTTCGTTGCCTTCCCTCAATATATTTGTGGACGAGAGTTATCATTTATAACTCTGCAGGTTTGTGAATTGCAGTGCCCCTGAGCTCCATTTGTCAACTCGCTTTTTTGGGAGCTGGCCGCAAAAGAGCAGGATTGCTTCACGCCGTATTCTGGTTCCGGGGGGCAGGCTGAGCCTGTGGTTCACTCTTCTTCCTGATGGGACTATAGAGTGACCTGTGCCTGTCCCAACACCTAGAGCTAGTCTCTCATTGGTTCCCCCTCTTCCCGTTCATCCTCAGGACAAATTGCGACCTGTACGAAATAGGAGGTGAACGGTGCTGATTCTCCAAGTAGGGAGATTGTTAGTGAAGTGGCTGGAATGGCGAACTCGAGCACAAGGAGAGGAGAAATGAGGTACGTTTTAGAAACCTTTCCCGATCACACGGTGTACCATCTTCTGGGTTTCCCAGGCAGTTTTCGATGTAGGAAGATGCCCTTGAACCTGGAGATTTGGGACCCATGGCATGGGTACCACGCACTATTACTTTAAAGGGTCTGCATTTTCTCACCCAACCTCAGCAATCCTCTCAGCCCCAAGAGTGTCCAGCCTTCTGTCTCATCCAGCTGTGGGTCTAGATATGGTCAATCCAGGTTGCATCAGAGCCCCTGAACGGATTTTGTAAGAATTTCTCTCTCTTTCACTGTCTTTGTTTTATGGGGTTTTTTTTTAAAGTAATCTGTTTTTATAATGGGGTTTAGCTCCTTTTCCCTGCTGTGTTTATGCCGCTTTACACCCTCTTGATTCACTTCCAGAGAGATATCAATACATAGGTTTTAAGACTCTTCCTAGTCAGATATATTCTTGGGCGGTGAATAGGGGGTGTTGAGTCCAGTTCATTGAGCAGGGAGTAGGTCTTGTCTATTACCTATTTGGCTTCTGGAACGGTATCTGAGCTAATTTGAAACCCTTGTTTTATGCATCACCCCACCTCACCTTTCCCGTTAAGCAGCCATAGTGTGTTTTCTAAATGTGTGACTCTGTTCTGTTTTGGAATTCAGTTCAGGTGTAGCGATTTTGACATTCCCTCTATAAGTGATATCTTAGGATAAGTGTCCTTTTCTGTGTGACTTACTTCACTTAGAGTCATCGTCCCTAAATCCACTCATCATGCTGCTACTAGCCTTATGACACTGATTTCATGGCTGAGTGATATTCCATTGTGCATAAGTACCACAAATTCTTTATCCATTTTTCTCTTTCCTGGGATATTTAAGGTGTACCGAAGTGGAGGTTCTGGAAACAGAGCAGCCCTAAACTTTGGGGTGCCTGTGTCTTGTTGATTTTTAGGTTTCCCGATTTCTACGCCCATGAGTGGAAGTGCCCTATGCTCTCTCAGCTGTGTCTATTACATGTTTCAGGACGCAGCGTACACTTCTCCAGAGTGGCTGTTGGCAATTTCCATCCCGCCCATCAGCGTAGCAAGGCTCCCATGTCTCCATGGCCTGTCCTGCATTTCTGGTTTTTACACTTTTTTCAGCATGGCCCTTATGACCGCTGGCAAGCGAGACTTCTTTGTAGCGCCGATTTGCCTTTCCGGCTTGCTTGGTTGGCCAAAAAGGGCGTATGCGTTTTTTCCTGAATATATTCAGGAAAAAACGCATACGCCCTTTTTTGCCAAGGGCCTCATTGTCAACGCTTTGCCGCTTTTCATGTGCTTTCAAGGCGAGTCGTATCTACCTCCTGAAAACAGTTTCCTGCAATTCTGCCTTGCTTTCAAATCCTCTTCGTTGCCTTCCCTCAATATATTTGTGGACGAGAGTTATCATTTATCACTCTGCAGGTTTGTGAATTGCAGTGCCCCTGAGCTCCATTTGTCAACTCGCTTATTTGGGAGCTGGCCGCAAAAGCGCAGGATTGCTTCAGGCCCTATTCTGGTTCCAGGGGGCAGGCTGAGCCTGTGGTTCATTCTTCTTCCTGATGGGAATATTGAGTGACCTGTGCCTGTCCCAACACCTAGAGCTAGTCTCTCATTGGTTCCCCCTCTTCCCGTTCATCCTCAGGACAAATTGCGACCTGTACGAAACAGGAGGTCAACGGTGCTGATTCTCCAAGTAGGGAGATTGTTAGTGAAGCGGCTGGAAAGGCGAACCCGAGCACAAGGAGAGGAGAAATGAGGTGCGTTTTAGAAACCTTTCCCCATCACACGGTGTACCATCTTCTGGGTTTCCCAGGCATGTTTTCGATGTAGGAAGATGCCCTTGAACCTGGAGATTTGGGACCCATGGCATGGGTACCACGCACTATTACTTTAAAGGGTCTGCGTTTGCTCACCCAACCTCACCAATCCTCTCAGCCCCAAGAGTGTCCAGCCTTCTGTCTCATCCAGCTGTGGGTCTAGATATGGTCAATCCAGTTGCATCAGAGCCCCTGAACGGATTTTGTAAGAATTTCTCTCTCTTTCACTGTCTTTGTTTTATGGGTTGTTTTTTTAAGTAATCTATTTTTATAATGGGGTTTAGCTGCTTTTCCCTGCTGTGTTTATGCCGCTTTACACCCTCTTGATTCACTTCCAGAGAGATATCAATACATAGGTTTTAAGACTCTTCCTAGTCAGATATATTCTTGGGCGGTGAATAGGGGGTGTTGAGTCCAGTTCACTGAGCAGGGAGTAGGTCTTGTCTATTACATATGTGGCTTCTGGAACGGTATCTGAGCTAATTTGAAACCCTTGTTTTATGCATCACCCCACCTCACCTTTCCCGTTAAGCAGCCATAGTGTGTTTTCTAAATGTGTGACTCTGTTCTGTTTTGGAATTCAGTTCAGGTGTAGCGATTTTGACATTCCCTCTCTAAGTGATATCTTAGGATAAGTGTCCTTTTCTGTGTGACTTACTTCACCTAGAGTCATCGTCCCTAAATCCACTCATCATGCTGCTACTAGCCTTATGACACTGATTTCATGGCTGAGTGATATTCCATTGTGCATAAGTACCACAAATTCTTTATCCATTTTTCTCTTTCCTGGGATATTTAAGGTGTACCGAAGTGGAGGTTCTGGAAACAGAGCAGCCCTAAACTTTGGGGTGCCTGTGTCTTGTTGATTTTTAGGTTTCCCGATTTCTACGCCCATGAGTGGAAGTGCCGTATGCTCTCTCAGCTGTGTCTATTACATGTTTCAGGACGCAGCGTACACTTCTCCAGAGTGGCTGTTGGCAATTTCCATCCCGCCCATCAGCGTAGCAAGGCTCCCATGTCTCCATGGCCTGTCCTGCATTTCTGGTTTTTACACTTTTTTCAGCATGGCCCTTATGACCGCTGGCAAGCGAGACTTCTTTGTAGCGCCGATTTGCCTTTCCGGCTTGCTTGGTTGGCCAAAAAGGGCGTATGCGTTTTTTCCTGAATATATTCAGGAAAAAACGCATACGCCCTTTTTTGCCAAGGGCCTCATTGTCAACGCTTTGCCGCTTTTCATGTGCTTTCAAGGCGAGTCGTATCTACCTCCTGAAAACAGTTTCCTGCAATTCTGCCTTGCTTTCAAATCCTCTTCGTTGCCTTCCCTCAATATATTTGTGGACGAGAGTTATCATTTATCACTCTGCAGGTTTGTGAATTGCAGTGCCCCTGAGCTCCATTTGTCAACTCGCTTATTTGGGAGCTGGCCGCAAAAGCGCAGGATTGCTTCAGGCCCTATTCTGGTTCCAGGGGGCAGGCTGAGCCTGTGGTTCATTCTTCTTCCTGATGGGAATATTGAGTGACCTGTGCCTGTCCCAACACCTAGAGCTAGTCTCTCATTGGTTCCCCCTCTTCCCGTTCATCCTCAGGACAATTTGCGACCTGTACGAAACAGGAGGTCTACGGTGCTGATTCTCCAAGTAGGGAGATTGTTAGTGAAGCGGCTGGAATGGCGAACCCGAGCACAAGGAGAGGAGAAATGAGGTGCGTTTTAGAAACCTTTCCCGATCACACGGTGTACCATCTTCTGGGTTTCCCAGGCATGTTTTCGATGTAGGAAGATGCCCTTGAACCTGGAGATTTGGGACCCATGACATGGGTACCTCGCAGTATTACTTTAAAGGGTCTGCATTTGCTCACCCAACCTCACCAATCCTCTCAGCCCCAAGAGTGTCCAGCCTTCTGTCTCATCCAGCTGTGGGTCTAGATATGGTCAATCCAGGTTGCATCAGAGCCCCTGATCGGATTTTGTAAGAATTTCTCTCTCTTTCACTGTCTTTTTTTATGGGTTTTTTTTTAAAGTAATCTATTTTTATAATGGTGTTTAGCTGCTTTTCCCTGCTGTGTTTATGCCGCTTTACACCCTCTTGATTCACTTCCAGAGAGATATCAATACATAGGTTTTAAGACTCTTCCTAGTCAGATATATTCTTGGGCGGTGAATAGGGGGTGTTGAGTCCAGTTCACTGAGCAGGGAGTAGGTCTTGTCTATTACCTATTTGGCTTCTGGAACGGTATCTGAGCTAATTTGAAACCCTTGTTTTATGCATCACCCCACCTCACCTTTCCCGTTAAGCAGCCATAGTGTGTTTTATAAATGTGTGACTCTGTTCTGTTTTGGAATTCAGTTCAGGTGTAGCGATTTTGACATTCCCTCTATAAGTGATATCTTAGGATAAGTGTCCTTTTCTGTGTGACTTACTTCACTTAGAGTCATCGTCCCTAAATCCACTCATCATGCTGCTACTAGCCTTATGACACTGATTTCATGGCTGAGTGATATTCCATTGTGCATAAGTACCACAACTTCTTTATCCATTTTTCTCTTTCCTGGGATATTTAGGGTGTACCGAAGTGGAGGTTCTTGGAAACAGAGCAGCCCTAAACTTTGGGGTGCCTGTGTCTTGTTGATTTTTAGGTTTCCCTATTTCTACGCCCATGAGTGGAAGTGCCCTATTCTCTCTCATCTGTGTCTATTACATGTTTCAGGACTCAGCGTACACTTCTCCAGAGTGGCTGTTGGCAATTTCCATCCCGCCCATCAGCGTAGCAAGGCTCCCATGTCTGCATGGCCTGTCCTGCATTTCTGGTTTTTACACTTTTTTCAGCATGGCCCTTTTGACCGCTGGCAATTGAGAGTTCTTTGTAGCGCCGATTGGCCTTTCCGGCTTGCTTGGTCGGCCAAAAAGGGCGTATGCATTTTTTCCTGAATATAAGCTGGAAAAAACGCATACGCCCTTTTTGGCCAAGGGCCTTATTGTCAACGCTTTGCCGCCTTTCAGTGCTTTTAAGGCGAGTCGAATCTACCTCCTGAAATCTGTTTCCTGCATTTCTGCCTTGCTTTCAAATCCTCTTCGTTGCCTTCCCTCAATATATTTGTGGACGAGAGTTATCATTTATAACTCTGCAGGTTTGTGAATTGCAGTGCCCCTGAGCTCCATTTGTCAACTCGCTTTTTTGGGAGCTGGCCGCAAAAGAGCAGGATTGCTTCACGCCGTATTCTGGTTCCGGGGGGCAGGCTGAGCCTGTGGTTCACTCTTCTTCCTGATGGGACTATAGAGTGACCTGTGCCTGTCCCAACACCTAGAGCTAGTCTCTCATTGGTTCCCCCTCTTCCCGTTCATCCTCAGGACAAATTGCGACCTGTACGAAATAGGAGGTGAACGGTGCTGATTCTCCAAGTAGGGAGATTGTTAGTGAAGTGGCTGGAATGGCGAACTCGAGCACAAGGAGAGGAGAAATGAGGTACGTTTTAGAAACCTTTCCCGATCACACGGTGTACCATCTTCTGGGTTTCCCAGGCAGTTTTCGATGTAGGAAGATGCCCTTGAACCTGGAGATTTGGGACCCATGGCATGGGTACCACGCACTATTACTTTAAAGGGTCTGCATTTTCTCACCCAACCTCAGCAATCCTCTCAGCCCCAAGAGTGTCCAGCCTTCTGTCTCATCCAGCTGTGGGTCTAGATATGGTCAATCCAGGTTGCATCAGAGCCCCTGAACGGATTTTGTAAGAATTTCTCTCTCTTTCACTGTCTTTGTTTTATGGGGTTTTTTTTTAAAGTAATCTGTTTTTATAATGGGGTTTAGCTCCTTTTCCCTGCTGTGTTTATGCCGCTTTACACCCTCTTGATTCACTTCCAGAGAGATATCAATACATAGGTTTTAAGACTCTTCCTAGTCAGATATATTCTTGGGCGGTGAATAGGGGGTGTTGAGTCCAGTTCATTGAGCAGGGAGTAGGTCTTGTCTATTACCTATTTGGCTTCTGGAACGGTATCTGAGCTAATTTGAAACCCTTGTTTTATGCATCACCCCACCTCACCTTTCCCGTTAAGCAGCCATAGTGTGTTTTCTAAATGTGTGACTCTGTTCTGTTTTGGAATTCAGTTCAGGTGTAGCGATTTTGACATTCCCTCTATAAGTGATATCTTAGGATAAGTGTCCTTTTCTGTGTGACTTACTTCACTTAGAGTCATCGTCCCTAAATCCACTCATCATGCTGCTACTAGCCTTATGACACTGATTTCATGGCTGAGTGATATTCCATTGTGCATAAGTACCACAAATTCTTTATCCATTTTTCTCTTTCCTGGGATATTTAAGGTGTACCGAAGTGGAGGTTCTGGAAACAGAGCAGCCCTAAACTTTGGGGTGCCTGTGTCTTGTTGATTTTTAGGTTTCCCGATTTCTACGCCCATGAGTGGAAGTGCCCTATGCTCTCTCAGCTGTGTCTATTACATGTTTCAGGACGCAGCGTACACTTCTCCAGAGTGGCTGTTGGCAATTTCCATCCCGCCCATCAGCGTAGCAAGGCTCCCATGTCTCCATGGCCTGTCCTGCATTTCTGGTTTTTACACTTTTTTCAGCATGGCCCTTATGACCGCTGGCAAGCGAGACTTCTTTGTAGCGCCGATTTGCCTTTCCGGCTTGCTTGGTTGGCCAAAAAGGGCGTATGCGTTTTTTCCTGAATATATTCAGGAAAAAACGCATACGCCCTTTTTTGCCAAGGGCCTCATTGTCAACGCTTTGCCGCTTTTCATGTGCTTTCAAGGCGAGTCGTATCTACCTCCTGAAAACAGTTTCCTGCAATTCTGCCTTGCTTTCAAATCCTCTTCGTTGCCTTCCCTCAATATATTTGTGGACGAGAGTTATCATTTATCACTCTGCAGGTTTGTGAATTGCAGTGCCCCTGAGCTCCATTTGTCAACTCGCTTATTTGGGAGCTGGCCGCAAAAGCGCAGGATTGCTTCAGGCCCTATTCTGGTTCCAGGGGGCAGGCTGAGCCTGTGGTTCATTCTTCTTCCTGATGGGAATATTGAGTGACCTGTGCCTGTCCCAACACCTAGAGCTAGTCTCTCATTGGTTCCCCCTCTTCCCGTTCATCCTCAGGACAAATTGCGACCTGTACGAAACAGGAGGTCAACGGTGCTGATTCTCCAAGTAGGGAGATTGTTAGTGAAGCGGCTGGAAAGGCGAACCCGAGCACAAGGAGAGGAGAAATGAGGTGCGTTTTAGAAACCTTTCCCCATCACACGGTGTACCATCTTCTGGGTTTCCCAGGCATGTTTTCGATGTAGGAAGATGCCCTTGAACCTGGAGATTTGGGACCCATGGCATGGGTACCACGCACTATTACTTTAAAGGGTCTGCGTTTGCTCACCCAACCTCACCAATCCTCTCAGCCCCAAGAGTGTCCAGCCTTCTGTCTCATCCAGCTGTGGGTCTAGATATGGTCAATCCAGTTGCATCAGAGCCCCTGAACGGATTTTGTAAGAATTTCTCTCTCTTTCACTGTCTTTGTTTTATGGGTTGTTTTTTTAAGTAATCTATTTTTATAATGGGGTTTAGCTGCTTTTCCCTGCTGTGTTTATGCCGCTTTACACCCTCTTGATTCACTTCCAGAGAGATATCAATACATAGGTTTTAAGACTCTTCCTAGTCAGATATATTCTTGGGCGGTGAATAGGGGGTGTTGAGTCCAGTTCACTGAGCAGGGAGTAGGTCTTGTCTATTACATATGTGGCTTCTGGAACGGTATCTGAGCTAATTTGAAACCCTTGTTTTATGCATCACCCCACCTCACCTTTCCCGTTAAGCAGCCATAGTGTGTTTTCTAAATGTGTGACTCTGTTCTGTTTTGGAATTCAGTTCAGGTGTAGCGATTTTGACATTCCCTCTCTAAGTGATATCTTAGGATAAGTGTCCTTTTCTGTGTGACTTACTTCACCTAGAGTCATCGTCCCTAAATCCACTCATCATGCTGCTACTAGCCTTATGACACTGATTTCATGGCTGAGTGATATTCCATTGTGCATAAGTACCACAAATTCTTTATCCATTTTTCTCTTTCCTGGGATATTTAAGGTGTACCGAAGTGGAGGTTCTGGAAACAGAGCAGCCCTAAACTTTGGGGTGCCTGTGTCTTGTTGATTTTTAGGTTTCCCGATTTCTACGCCCATGAGTGGAAGTGCCCTATGCTCTCTCAGCTGTGTCTATTACATGTTTCAGGACGCAGCGTACACTTCTCCAGAGTGGCTGTTGGCAATTTCCATCCCGCCCATCAGCGTAGCAAGGCTCCCATGTCTCCATGGCCTGTCCTGCATTTCTGGTTTTTACACTTTTTTCAGCATGGCCCTTATGACCGCTGGCAAGCGAGACTTCTTTGTAGCGCCGATTTGCCTTTCCGGCTTGCTTGGTTGGCCAAAAAGGGCGTATGCGTTTTTTCCTGAATATATTCAGGAAAAAACGCATACGCCCTTTTTTGCCAAGGGCCTCATTGTCAACGCTTTGCCGCTTTTCATGTGCTTTCAAGGCGAGTCGTATCTACCTCCTGAAAACAGTTTCCTGCAATTCTGCCTTGCTTTCAAATCCTCTTCGTTGCCTTCCCTCAATATATTTGTGGACGAGAGTTATCATTTATCACTCTGCAGGTTTGTGAATTGCAGTGCCCCTGAGCTCCATTTGTCAACTCGCTTATTTGGGAGCTGGCCGCAAAAGCGCAGGATTGCTTCAGGCCCTATTCTGGTTCCAGGGGGCAGGCTGAGCCTGTGGTTCATTCTTCTTCCTGATGGGAATATTGAGTGACCTGTGCCTGTCCCAACACCTAGAGCTAGTCTCTCATTGGTTCCCCCTCTTCCCGTTCATCCTCAGGACAATTTGCGACCTGTACGAAACAGGAGGTCTACGGTGCTGATTCTCCAAGTAGGGAGATTGTTAGTGAAGCGGCTGGAATGGCGAACCCGAGCACAAGGAGAGGAGAAATGAGGTGCGTTTTAGAAACCTTTCCCGATCACACGGTGTACCATCTTCTGGGTTTCCCAGGCATGTTTTCGATGTAGGAAGATGCCCTTGAACCTGGAGATTTGGGACCCATGACATGGGTACCTCGCAGTATTACTTTAAAGGGTCTGCATTTGCTCACCCAACCTCACCAATCCTCTCAGCCCCAAGAGTGTCCAGCCTTCTGTCTCATCCAGCTGTGGGTCTAGATATGGTCAATCCAGGTTGCATCAGAGCCCCTGATCGGATTTTGTAAGAATTTCTCTCTCTTTCACTGTCTTTTTTTATGGGTTTTTTTTTAAAGTAATCTATTTTTATAATGGGGTTTAGCTGCTTTTCCCTGCTGTGTTTATGCCGCTTTACACCCTCTTGATTCACTTCCAGAGAGATATCAATACATAGGTTTTAAGACTCTTCCTAGTCAGATATATTCTTGGGCGGTGAATAGGGGGTGTTGAGTCCAGTTCACTGAGCAGGGAGTAGGTCTTGTCTATTACCTATTTGGCTTCTGGAACGGTATCTGAGCTAATTTGAAACCCTTGTTTTATGCATCACCCCACCTCACCTTTCCCGTTAAGCAGCCATAGTGTGTTTTATAAATGTGTGACTCTGTTCTGTTTTGGAATTCAGTTCAGGTGTAGCGATTTTGACATTCCCTCTATAAGTGATATCTTAGGATAAGTGTCCTTTTCTGTGTGACTTACTTCACTTAGAGTCATCGTCCCTAAATCCACTCATCATGCTGCTACTAGCCTTATGACACTGATTTCATGGCTGAGTGATATTCCATTGTGCATAAGTACCACAACTTCTTTATCCATTTTTCTCTTTCCTGGGATATTTAGGGTGTACCGAAGTGGAGGTTCTTGGAAACAGAGCAGCCCTAAACTTTGGGGTGCCTGTGTCTTGTTGATTTTTAGGTTTCCCTATTTCTACGCCCATGAGTGGAAGTGCCCTATGCTCTCTCATCTGTGTCTATTACATGTTTCAGGACTCAGCGTACACTTCTCCAGAGTGGCTGTTGGCAATTTCCATCCCGCCCATCAGCGTAGCAAGGCTCCCATGTCTGCATGGCCTGTCCTGCATTTCTGGTTTTTACACTTTTTTCAGCATGGCCCTTTTGACCGCTGGCAATTGAGAGTTCTTTGTAGCGCCGATTGGCCTTTCCGGCTTGCTTGGTCGGCCAAAAAGGGCGTATGCATTTTTTCCTGAATATAAGCTGGAAAAAACGCATACGCCCTTTTTGGCCAAGGGCCTTATTGTCAACGCTTTGCCGCCTTTCAGTGCTTTTAAGGCGAGTCGAATCTACCTCCTGAAATCTGTTTCCTGCATTTCTGCCTTGCTTTCAAATCCTCTTCGTTGCCTTCCCTCAATATATTTGTGGACGAGAGTTATCATTTATAACTCTGCAGGTTTGTGAATTGCAGTGCCCCTGAGCTCCATTTGTCAACTCGCTTTTTTGGGAGCTGGCCGCAAAAGAGCAGGATTGCTTCACGCCGTATTCTGGTTCCGGGGGGCAGGCTGAGCCTGTGGTTCACTCTTCTTCCTGATGGGACTATAGAGTGACCTGTGCCTGTCCCAACACCTAGAGCTAGTCTCTCATTGGTTCCCCCTCTTCCCGTTCATCCTCAGGACAAATTGCGACCTGTACGAAATAGGAGGTGAACGGTGCTGATTCTCCAAGTAGGGAGATTGTTAGTGAAGTGGCTGGAATGGCGAACTCGAGCACAAGGAGAGGAGAAATGAGGTACGTTTTAGAAACCTTTCCCGATCACACGGTGTACCATCTTCTGGGTTTCCCAGGCAGTTTTCGATGTAGGAAGATGCCCTTGAACCTGGAGATTTGGGACCCATGGCATGGGTACCACGCACTATTACTTTAAAGGGTCTGCATTTTCTCACCCAACCTCAGCAATCCTCTCAGCCCCAAGAGTGTCCAGCCTTCTGTCTCATCCAGCTGTGGGTCTAGATATGGTCAATCCAGGTTGCATCAGAGCCCCTGAACGGATTTTGTAAGAATTTCTCTCTCTTTCACTGTCTTTGTTTTATGGGGTTTTTTTTTAAAGTAATCTGTTTTTATAATGGGGTTTAGCTGCTTTTCCCTGCTGTGTTTATGCCGCTTTACACCCTCTTGATTCACTTCCAGAGAGATATCAATACATAGGTTTTAAGACTCTTCCTAGTCAGATATATTCTTGGGCGGTGAATAGGGGGTGTTGAGTCCAGTTCATTGAGCAGGGAGTAGGTCTTGTCTATTACCTATTTGGCTTCTGGAACGGTATCTGAGTTAATTTGAAACCCTTGTTTTATGCATCACCCCACCTCACCTTTCCCGTTAAGCAGCCATAGTGTGTTTTATAAATGTGTGACTCTGTTCTGTTTTGGAATTCAGTTCAGGTGTAGCGATTTTGACATTCCCTCTATAAGTGATATCTTAGGATAAGTGTCCTTTTCTGTGTGACTTAGTTCACCTAGAGTCATCGTCCCTAAATCCACTCATCATGCTGCTACTAGCCTTATGACACTGATTTCATGGCTGAGTGATATTCCATTGTGCATAAGTACCACAACTTCTTTATCCATTTTTCTCTTTCCTGGGATATTTAAGGTGTACCGAAGTGGAGGTTCTCGGAAACAGAGCAGCCCTAAACTTTGGGGTGCCTGTGTCTTGTTGATTTTTAGGTTTCCCTATTTCTACGCCCATGAGTGGAAGTGCCCTATTCTCTCTCATCTGTGTCTATTACATGTTTCAGGACGCAGCGTACACTTCTCCAGAGTGGCTGTTGGCAATTTCCATCCCGCCCATCAGCGTAGCAAGGCTCCCATGTCTGCATGGCCTGTCCTGCATTTCTGGTTTTTACACTTTTTTCAGCATGGCCCTTTTGACCGCTGGCAATTGAGAGTTCTTTGTAGCGCCGAGTGGCCTTTCCGGCTTGCTTGGTCGGCCAAAAAGGGCGTATGCATTTTTTCCTGAATATAAGCTGGAAAAAACGCATACGCCCTTTTTGGCCAAGGGCCTTATTGTCAACGCTTTGCCGCCTTTCAGTGCTTTTAAGGCGAGTCGAATCTACCTCCTGAAATCTGTTTCCTGCATTTCTGCCTTGCTTTCAAATCCTCTTCGTTGCCTTCCCTCAATATATTTGTGGACGAGAGTTATCATTTATAACTCTGCAGGTTTGTGAATTGCAGTGCCCCTGAGCTCCATTTGTCAACTCGCTTTTTTGGGAGCTGGCCGCAAAAGAGCAGGATTGCTTCACGCCGTATTCTGGTTCCGGGGGGCAGGCTGAGCCTGTGGTTCACTCTTCTTCCTGATGGGACTATAGAGTGACCTGTGCCTGTCCCAACACCTAGAGCTAGTCTCTCATTGGTTCCCCCTCTTCCCGTTCATCCTCAGGACAAATTGCGACCTGTACGAAATAGGAGGTGAACGGTGCTGATTCTCCAAGTAGGGAGATTGTTAGTGAAGTGGCTGGAATGGCGAACTCGAGCACAAGGAGAGGAGAAATGAGGTACGTTTTAGAAACCTTTCCCGATCACACGGTGTACCATCTTCTGGGTTTCCCAGGCAGTTTTCGATGTAGGAAGATGCCCTTGAACCTGGAGATTTGGGACCCATGGCATGGGTACCACGCACTATTACTTTAAAGGGTCTGCATTTTCTCACCCAACCTCAGCAATCCTCTCAGCCCCAAGAGTGTCCAGCCTTCTGTCTCATCCAGCTGTGGGTCTAGATATGGTCAATCCAGGTTGCATCAGAGCCCCTGAACGGATTTTGTAAGAATTTCTCTCTCTTTCACTGTCTTTGTTTTATGGGGTTTTTTTTTAAAGTAATCTGTTTTTATAATGGGGTTTAGCTCCTTTTCCCTGCTGTGTTTATGCCGCTTTACACCCTCTTGATTCACTTCCAGAGAGATATCAATACATAGGTTTTAAGACTCTTCCTAGTCAGATATATTCTTGGGCGGTGAATAGGGGGTGTTGAGTCCAGTTCATTGAGCAGGGAGTAGGTCTTGTCTATTACCTATTTGGCTTCTGGAACGGTATCTGAGCTAATTTGAAACCCTTGTTTTATGCATCACCCCACCTCACCTTTCCCGTTAAGCAGCCATAGTGTGTTTTCTAAATGTGTGACTCTGTTCTGTTTTGGAATTCAGTTCAGGTGTAGCGATTTTGACATTCCCTCTATAAGTGATATCTTAGGATAAGTGTCCTTTTCTGTGTGACTTACTTCACTTAGAGTCATCGTCCCTAAATCCACTCATCATGCTGCTACTAGCCTTATGACACTGATTTCATGGCTGAGTGATATTCCATTGTGCATAAGTACCACAACTTCTTTATCCAGTTTTCTCTTTCCTGGGATATTTAAGGTGTACCGAAGTGGAGGTTCTTGGAAACAGAGCAGCCCTAAACTTTGGGGTGCCTGTGTCTTGTTGATTTTTAGGTTTCCCGATTTCTACACCCATGAGTGGAAGTGCCCTATTCTCTCTCAGATGTGTCTATTACATGTTTCAGGACGCAGCGTACACTTCTCCAGAGTGGCTGTTGGCAATTTCCATCCCGCCCATCAGCGTAGCAAGGCTCCCATGTCTCCATGGCCTGTCCTGCATTTCTGGTTTTTACACTTTTTTCAGCATGGCCCTTTAGACCGCTGGCAAGCGAGAGTTCTTTGTAGCGTCGATTTGCCTTTCTGGCTTGCTTGGTTGGCCAAAAAGGGCGTATGCGTTTTTTCCTGAATATATTCAGGAAAAAACGCATACGCCCTTTTTGGCCAAGGGCCTCATTGTCAACGCTTTGCCGCTTTTCATGTGCTTTCAAGGCGAGTCGAATCTACCTTCTGAAATATGTTTCCTGCAATTCTGCCTTGCTTTCAAATCCTCTTCGTTGCCTTCCCTCAATATATTTGTGGACGAGAGTTATCATTTATAACTCTGCAGGTTTGTGAATTGCAGTGCCCCTGAGCTCCATTTGTCAACTCGCTTTTTTGGGAGCTGGCCGCAAAAGCGCAGGATTGCTTCAGGCCCTATTCTGGTTCCGGGGGGCAGGCTGAGCCTCTGGTTCATTCTTCTTCCTGATGGGAAAATAGAGTGACCTGTGCCTGTCCCAACACCTAGAGCTAGTCTCTCATTGGTTCCCCCTCTTCCCGTTCATCCTCAGGACAAATTGCGACCTGTACGAAACAGGAGGTCAACGGTGCTGATTCTCCAAGTAGGGAGATTGTTAGTGAAGCGGCTGGAATGGCGAACCCGAGCACAAGGAGAGGAGAAATGAGGTGCGTTTTAGAAACCTTTCCCGATCACACGGTGTACCATCTTCTGGGTTTCCCAGGCATGTTTTCGATGTAGGAAGATGCCCTTGAACCTGGAGATTTGGGACCCATGGCATGGGTACCACGCACTATTACTTTAAAGGGTCTGCGTTTGCTCACCCAACCTCACCAATCCTCTCAGCCCCAAGAGTGTCCAGCCTTCTGTCTCATCCAGCTGTGGGTCTAGATATGGTCAATCCAGTTGCATCAGAGCCCCTGAACGGATTTTGTAAGAATTTCTCTCTCTTTCACTGTCTTTGTTTTATGGGTTGTTTTTTTAAGTAATCTATTTTTATAATGGGGTTTAGCTGCTTTTCCCTGCTGTGTTTATGCCGCTTTACACCCTCTTGATTCACTTCCAGAGAGATATCAATACATAGGTTTTAAGACTCTTCCTAGTCAGATATATTCTTGGGCGGTGAATAGGGGGTGTTGAGTCCAGTTCACTGAGCAGGGAGTAGGTCTTGTCTATTACATATGTGGCTTCTGGAACGGTATCTGAGCTAATTTGAAACCCTTGTTTTATGCATCACCCCACCTCACCTTTCCCGTTAAGCAGCCATCGTGTGTTTTCTAAATGTGTGACTCTGTTCTGTTTTGGAATTCAGTTCAGGTGTAGCGATTTTGACATTCCCTCTCTAAGTGATATCTTAGGATAAGTGTCCTTTTCTGTGTGACTTACTTCACCTAGAGTCATCGTCCCTAAATCCACTCATCATGCTGCTACTAGCCTTATGACACTGATTTCATGGCTGAGTGATATTCCATTGTGCATAAGTACCACAAATTCTTTATCCATTTTTCTCTTTCCTGGGATATTTAAGGTGTACCGAAGTGGAGGTTCTGGAAACAGAGCAGCCCTAAACTTTGGGGTGCCTGTGTCTTGTTGATTTTTAGGTTTCCCGATTTCTACGCCCATGAGTGGAAGTGCCCTATTCTCTCTCATCTGTGTCTATTACATGTTTCAGGACGCAGCGTACACTTCTCCAGAGTGGCTGTTGGCAATTTCCATCCCGCCCATCAGCGTAGCAAGGCTCCCATGTCTGCATGGCCTGTCCTGCATTTCTGGTTTTTACACTTTTTTCAGCATGGCCCTTTTGACCGCTGGCAATTGAGAGTTCTTTGTAGCGCCGATTGGCCTTTCCGGCTTGCTTGGTCGGCCAAAAAGGGCGTATGCATTTTTTCCTGAATATAAGCTGGAAAAAACGCATACGCCCTTTTTGGCCAAGGGCCTTATTGTCAACGCTTTGCCGCCTTTCAGTGCTTTTAAGGCGAGTCGAATCTACCTCCTGAAATCTGTTTCCTGCATTTCTGCCTTGCTTTCAAATCCTCTTCGTTGCCTTCCCTCAATATATTTGTGGACGAGAGTTATCATTTATAACTCTGCAGGTTTGTGAATTGCAGTGCCCCTGAGCTCCATTTGTCAACTCGCTTTTTTGGGAGCTGGCCGCAAAAGAGCAGGATTGCTTCACGCCGTATTCTGGTTCCGGGGGGCAGGCTGAGCCTGTGGTTCACTCTTCTTCCTGATGGGACTATAGAGTGACCTGTGCCTGTCCCAACACCTAGAGCTAGTCTCTCATTGGTTCCCCCTCTTCCCGTTCATCCTCAGGACAAATTGCGACCTGTACGAAATAGGAGGTGAACGGTGCTGATTCTCCAAGTAGGGAGATTGTTAGTGAAGTGGCTGGAATGGCGAACTCGAGCACAAGGAGAGGAGAAATGAGGTACGTTTTAGAAACCTTTCCCGATCACACGGTGTACCATCTTCTGGGTTTCCCAGGCAGTTTTCGATGTAGGAAGATGCCCTTGAACCTGGAGATTTGGGACCCATGGCATGGGTACCACGCACTATTACTTTAAAGGGTCTGCATTTTCTCACCCAACCTCAGCAATCCTCTCAGC
This sequence comes from Eubalaena glacialis, assembly GCF_028564815.1. Lineage (NCBI taxonomy): Eukaryota > Metazoa > Chordata > Mammalia > Artiodactyla > Balaenidae > Eubalaena > Eubalaena glacialis. The sequence goes on along the minus strand of NW_026871649.1, from coordinate 19,324 downwards.
CCCAAGAGTGTCCAGCCTTCTGTCTCATCCAGCTGTGGGTCTAGATATGGTCAATCCAGGTTGCATCAGAGCCCCTGAACGGATTTTGTAAGAATTTCTCTCTCTTTCACTGTCTTTGTTTTATGGGGTTTTTTTTTAAAGTAATCTGTTTTTATAATGGGGTTTAGCTCCTTTTCCCTGCTGTGTTTATGCCGCTTTACACCCTCTTGATTCACTTCCAGAGAGATATCAATACATAGGTTTTAAGACTCTTCCTAGTCAGATATATTCTTGGGCGGTGAATAGGGGGTGTTGAGTCCAGTTCATTGAGCAGGGAGTAGGTCTTGTCTATTACCTATTTGGCTTCTGGAACGGTATCTGAGCTAATTTGAAACCCTTGTTTTATGCATCACCCCACCTCACCTTTCCCGTTAAGCAGCCATAGTGTGTTTTCTAAATGTGTGACTCTGTTCTGTTTTGGAATTCAGTTCAGCTGTAGCGATTTTGACATTCCCTCTATAAGTGATATCTTAGGATAAGTGTCCTTTTCTGTGTGACTTACTTCACTTAGAGTCATCGTCCCTAAATCCACTCATCATGCTGCTACTAGCCTTATGACACTGATTTCATGGCTGAGTGATATTCCATTGTGCATAAGTACCACAACTTCTTTATCCAGTTTTCTCTTTCCTGGGATATTTAAGGTGTACCGAAGTGGAGGTTCTTGGAAACAGAGCAGCCCTAAACTTTGGGGTGCCTGTGTCTTGTTGATTTTTAGGTTTCCCGATTTCTACACCCATGAGTGGAAGTGCCCTATTCTCTCTCAGATGTGTCTATTACATGTTTCAGGACGCAGCGTACACTTCTCCAGAGTGGCTGTTGGCAATTTCCATCCCGCCCATCAGCGTAGCAAGGCTCCCATGTCTCCATGGCCTGTCCTGCATTTCTGGTTTTTACACTTTTTTCAGCATGGCCCTTTAGACCGCTGGCAAGCGAGAGTTCTTTGTAGCGTCGATTTGCCTTTCTGGCTTGCTTGGTTGGCCAAAAAGGGCGTATGCGTTTTTTCCTGAATATATTCAGGAAAAAACGCATACGCCCTTTTTGGCCAAGGGCCTCATTGTCAACGCTTTGCCGCTTTTCATGTGCTTTCAAGGCGAGTCGAATCTACCTTCTGAAATATGTTTCCTGCAATTCTGCCTTGCTTTCAAATCCTCTTCGTTGCCTTCCCTCAATATATTTGTGGACGAGAGTTATCATTTATAACTCTGCAGGTTTGTGAATTGCAGTGCCCCTGAGCTCCATTTGTCAACTCGCTTTTTTGGGAGCTGGCCGCAAAAGCGCAGGATTGCTTCAGGCCCTATTCTGGTTCCGGGGGGCAGGCTGAGCCTCTGGTTCATTCTTCTTCCTGATGGGAAAATAGAGTGACCTGTGCCTGTCCCAACACCTAGAGCTAGTCTCTCATTGGTTCCCCCTCTTCCCGTTCATCCTCAGGACAAATTGCGACCTGTACGAAACAGGAGGTCAACGGTGCTGATTCTCCAAGTAGGGAGATTGTTAGTGAAGCGGCTGGAATGGCGAACCCGAGCACAAGGAGAGGAGAAATGAGGTGCGTTTTAGAAACCTTTCCCGATCACACGGTGTACCATCTTCTGGGTTTCCCAGGCATGTTTTCGATGTAGGAAGATGCCCTTGAACCTGGAGATTTGGGACCCATGGCATGGGTACCACGCACTATTACTTTAAAGGGTCTGCGTTTGCTCACCCAACCTCACCAATCCTCTCAGCCCCAAGAGTGTCCAGCCTTCTGTCTCATCCAGCTGTGGGTCTAGATATGGTCAATCCAGTTGCATCAGAGCCCCTGAACGGATTTTGTAAGAATTTCTCTCTCTTTCACTGTCTTTGTTTTATGGGTTGTTTTTTTAAGTAATCTATTTTTATAATGGGGTTTAGCTGCTTTTCCCTGCTGTGTTTATGCCGCTTTACACCCTCTTGATTCACTTCCAGAGAGATATCAATACATAGGTTTTAAGACTCTTCCTAGTCAGATATATTCTTGGGCGGTGAATAGGGGGTGTTGAGTCCAGTTCACTGAGCAGGGAGTAGGTCTTGTCTATTACATATGTGGCTTCTGGAACGGTATCTGAGCTAATTTGAAACCCTTGTTTTATGCATCACCCCACCTCACCTTTCCCGTTAAGCAGCCATCGTGTGTTTTCTAAATGTGTGACTCTGTTCTGTTTTGGAATTCAGTTCAGGTGTAGCGATTTTGACATTCCCTCTCTAAGTGATATCTTAGGATAAGTGTCCTTTTCTGTGTGACTTACTTCACCTAGAGTCATCGTCCCTAAATCCACTCATCATGCTGCTACTAGCCTTATGACACTGATTTCATGGCTGAGTGATATTCCATTGTGCATAAGTACCACAAATTCTTTATCCATTTTTCTCTTTCCTGGGATATTTAAGGTGTACCGAAGTGGAGGTTCTGGAAACAGAGCAGCCCTAAACTTTGGGGTGCCTGTGTCTTGTTGATTTTTAGGTTTCCCGATTTCTACGCCCATGAGTGGAAGTGCCCTATGCTCTCTCAGCTGTGTCTATTACATGTTTCAGGACGCAGCGTACACTTCTCCAGAGTGGCTGTTGGCAATTTCCATCCCGCCCATCAGCGTAGCAAGGCTCCCATGTCTCCATGGCCTGTCCTGCATTTCTGGTTTTTACACTTTTTTCAGCATGGCCCTTATGACCGCTGGCAAGCGAGACTTCTTTGTAGCGCCGATTTGCCTTTCCGGCTTGCTTGGTTGGCCAAAAAGGGCGTATGCGTTTTTTCCTGAATATATTCAGGAAAAAACGCATACGCCCTTTTTTGCCAAGGGCCTCATTGTCAACGCTTTGCCGCTTTTCATGTGCTTTCAAGGCGAGTCGTATCTACCTCCTGAAAACAGTTTCCTGCAATTCTGCCTTGCTTTCAAATCCTCTTCGTTGCCTTCCCTCAATATATTTGTGGACGAGAGTTATCATTTATCACTCTGCAGGTTTGTGAATTGCAGTGCCCCTGAGCTCCATTTGTCAACTCGCTTATTTGGGAGCTGGCCGCAAAAGCGCAGGATTGCTTCAGGCCCTATTCTGGTTCCAGGGGGCAGGCTGAGCCTGTGGTTCATTCTTCTTCCTGATGGGAATATTGAGTGACCTGTGCCTGTCCCAACACCTAGAGCTAGTCTCTCATTGGTTCCCCCTCTTCCCGTTCATCCTCAGGACAAATTGCGACCTGTACGAAACAGGAGGTCTACGGTGCTGATTCTCCAAGTAGGGAGATTGTTAGTGAAGCGGCTGGAATGGCGAACCCGAGCACAAGGAGAGGAGAAATGAGGTGCGTTTTAGAAACCTTTCCCGATCACACGGTGTACCATCTTCTGGGTTTCCCAGGCATGTTTTCGATGTAGGAAGATGCCCTTGAACCTGGAGATTTGGGACCCATGACATGGGTACCTCGCAGTATTACTTTAAAGGGTCTGCGTTTGCTCACCCAACCTCACCAATCCTCTCAGCCCCAAGAGTGTCCAGCCTTCTGTCTCATCCAGCTGTGGGTCTAGATATGGTCAATCCAGGTTGCATCAGAGCCCCTGATCGGATTTTGTAAGAATTTCTCTCTCTTTCACTGTCTTTTTTTATGGGTTTTTTTTTAAAGTAATCTATTTTTATAATGGGGTTTAGCTGCTTTTCCCTGCTGTGTTTATGCCGCTTTACACCCTCTTGATTCACTTCCAGAGAGATATCAATACATAGGTTTTAAGACTCTTCCTAGTCAGATATATTCTTGGGCGGTGAATAGGGGGTGTTGAGTCCAGTTCACTGAGCAGGGAGTAGGTCTTGTCTATTACCTATTTGGCTTCTGGAACGGTATCTGAGCTAATTTGAAACCCTTGTTTTATGCATCACCCCACCTCACCTTTCCCGTTAAGCAGCCATAGTGTGTTTTATAAATGTGTGACTCTGTTCTGTTTTGGAATTCAGTTCAGGTGTAGCGATTTTGACATTCCCTCTATAAGTGATATCTTAGGATAAGTGTCCTTTTCTGTGTGACTTACTTCACTTAGAGTCATCGTCCCTAAATCCACTCATCATGCTGCTACTAGCCTTATGACACTGATTTCATGGCTGAGTGATATTCCATTGTGCATAAGTACCACAACTTCTTTATCCATTTTTCTCTTTCCTGGGATATTTAAGGTGTAACGAAGTGGAGGTTCTTGGAAACAGAGCAGCCCTAAACTTTGGGGTGCCTGTGTCTTGTTGATTTTTAGGTTTCCCTATTTCTACGCCCATGAGTGGAAGTGCCCTATTCTCTCTCATCTGTGTCTATTACATGTTTCAGGACTCAGCGTACACTTCTCCAGAGTGGCTGTTGGCAATTTCCATCCCGCCCATCAGCGTAGCAAGGCTCCCATGTCTGCATGGCCTGTCCTGCATTTCTGGTTTTTACACTTTTTTCAGCATGGCCCTTTTGACCGCTGGCAATTGAGAGTTCTTTGTAGCGCCGATTGGCCTTTCCGGCTTGCTTGGTCGGCCAAAAAGGGCGTATGCATTTTTTCCTGAATATAAGCTGGAAAAAACGCATACGCCCTTTTTGGCCAAGGGCCTTATTGTCAACGCTTTGCCGCTTTTCATGTGCTTTCAAGGCGAGTCGAATCTACCTTCTGAAATATGTTTCCTGCAATTCTGCCTTGCTTTCAAATCCTCTTCGTTGCCTTCCCTCAATATATTTGTGGACGAGAGTTATCATTTATAACTCTGCAGGTTTGTGAATTGCAGTGCCCCTGAGCTCCATTTGTCAACTCGCTTTTTTGGGAGCTGGCCGCAAAAGCGCAGGATTGCTTCAGGCCCTATTCTGGTTCCGGGGGGCAGGCTGAGCCTGTGGTTCATTCTTCTTCCTGATGGGAAAATAGAGTGACCTGTGCCTGTCCCAACACCTAGAGCTAGTCTCTCATTGGTTCCCCCTCTTCCCGTTCATCCTCAGGACAAATTGCGACCTGTACGAAACAGGAGGTCAACGGTGCTGATTCTCCAAGTAGGGAGATTGTTAGTGAAGCGGCTGGAATGGCGAACCCGAGCACAAGGAGAGGAGAAATGAGGTGCGTTTTAGAAACCTTTCCCCATCACACGGTGTACCATCTTCTGGGTTTCCCAGGCATGTTTTCGATGTAGGAAGATGCCCTTGAACCTGGAGATTTGGGACCCATGGCATGGGTACCACGCACTATTACTTTAAAGGGTCTGCGTTTGCTCACCCAACCTCACCAATCCTCTCAGCCCCAAGAGTGTCCAGCCTTCTGTCTCATCCAGCTGTGGGTCTAGATATGGTCAATCCAGTTGCATCAGAGCCCCTGAACGGATTTTGTAAGAATTTCTCTCTCTTTCACTGTCTTTGTTTTATGGGTTGTTTTTTTAAGTAATCTATTTTTATAATGGGGTTTAGCTGCTTTTCCCTGCTGTGTTTATGCCGCTTTACACCCTCTTGATTCACTTCCAGAGAGATATCAATACATAGGTTTTAAGACTCTTCCTAGTCAGATATATTCTTGGGCGGTGAATAGGGGGTGTTGAGTCCAGTTCACTGAGCAGGGAGTAGGTCTTGTCTATTACATATGTGGCTTCTGGAACGGTATCTGAGCTAATTTGAAACCCTTGTTTTATGCATCACCCCACCTCACCTTTCCCGTTAAGCAGCCATAGTGTGTTTTCTAAATGTGTGACTCTGTTCTGTTTTGGAATTCAGTTCAGGTGTAGCGATTTTGACATTCCCTCTCTAAGTGATATCTTAGGATAAGTGTCCTTTTCTGTGTGACTTACTTCACCTAGAGTCATCGTCCCTAAATCCACTCATCATGCTGCTACTAGCCTTATGACACTGATTTCATGGCTGAGTGATATTCCATTGTGCATAAGTACCACAAATTCTTTATCCATTTTTCTCTTTCCTGCGATATTTAAGGTGTACCGAAGTGGAGGTTCTGGAAACAGAGCAGCCCTAAACTTTGGGGTGCCTGTGTCTTGTTGATTTTTAGGTTTCCCGATTTCTACGCCCATGAGTGGAAGTGCCCTATGCTCTCTCAGCTGTGTCTATTACATGTTTCAGGACGCAGCGTACACTTCTCCAGAGTGGCTGTTGGCAATTTCCATCCCGCCCATCAGCGTAGCAAGGCTCCCATGTCTCCATGGCCTGTCCTGCATTTCTGGTTTTTACACTTTTTTCAGGATGGCCCTTATGACCGCTGGCAAGCGAGACTTCTTTGTAGCGCCGATTTGCCTTTCCGGCTTGCTTGGTTGGCCAAAAAGGGCGTATGCGTTTTTTCCTGAATATATTCAGGAAAAAACGCATACGCCCTTTTTTGCCAAGGGCCTCATTGTCAACTCTTTGCCGCTTTTCATGTGCTTTCAAGGCGAGTCGTATCTACCTCCTGAAAACAGTTTCCTGCAATTCTGCCTTGCTTTCAAATCCTCTTCGTTGCCTTCCCTCAATATATTTGTGGACGAGAGTTATCATTTATCACTCTGCAGGTTTGTGAATTGCAGTGCCCCTGAGCTCCATTTGTCAACTCGCTTATTTGGGAGCTGGCCGCAAAAGCGCAGGATTGCTTCAGGCCCTATTCTGGTTCCAGGGGGCAGGCTGAGCCTGTGGTTCATTCTTCTTCCTGATGGGAATATTGAGTGACCTGTGCCTGTCCCAACACCTAGAGCTAGTCTCTCATTGGTTCCCCCTCTTCCCGTTCATCCTCAGGACAAATTGCGACCTGTACGAAACAGGAGGTCAACGGTGCTGATTCTCCAAGTAGGGAGATTGTTAGTGAAGCGGCTGGAAAGGCGAACCCGAGCACAAGGAGAGGAGAAATGAGGTGCGTTTTAGAAACCTTTCCCCATCACACGGTGTACCATCTTCTGGGTTTCCCAGGCATGTTTTCGATGTAGGAAGATGCCCTTGAACCTGGAGATTTGGGACCCATGGCATGGGTACCACGCACTATTACTTTAAAGGGTCTGCGTTTGCTCACCCAACCTCACCAATCCTCTCAGCCCCAAGAGTGTCCAGCCTTCTGTCTCATCCAGCTGTGGGTCTAGATATGGTCAATCCAGTTGCATCAGAGCCCCTGAACGGATTTTGTAAGAATTTCTCTCTCTTTCACTGTCTTTGTTTTATGGGTTGTTTTTTTAAGTAATCTATTTTTATAATGGGGTTTAGCTGCTTTTCCCTGCTGTGTTTATGCCGCTTTACACCCTCTTGATTCACTTCCAGAGAGATATCAATACATAGGTTTTAAGACTCTTCCTAGTCAGATATATTCTTGGGCGGTGAATAGGGGGTGTTGAGTCCAGTTCACTGAGCAGGGAGTAGGTCTTGTCTATTACATATGTGGCTTCTGGAACGGTATCTGAGCTAATTTGAAACCCTTGTTTTATGCATCACCCCACCTCACCTTTCCCGTTAAGCAGCCATAGTGTGTTTTCTAAATGTGTGACTCTGTTCTGTTTTGGAATTCAGTTCAGGTGTAGCGATTTTGACATTCCCTCTCTAAGTGATATCTTAGGATAAGTGTCCTTTTCTGTGTGACTTACTTCACCTAGAGTCATCGTCCCTAAATCCACTCATCATGCTGCTACTAGCCTTATGACACTGATTTCATGGCTGAGTGATATTCCATTGTGCATAAGTACCACAAATTCTTTATCCATTTTTCTCTTTCCTGGGATATTTAAGGTGTACCGAAGTGGAGGTTCTGGAAACAGAGCAGCCCTAAACTTTGGGGTGCCTGTGTCTTGTTGATTTTTAGGTTTCCCGATTTCTACGCCCATGAGTGGAAGTGCCCTATGCTCTCTCAGCTGTGTCTATTACATGTTTCAGGACGCAGCGTACACTTCTCCAGAGTGGCTGTTGGCAATTTCCATCCCGCCCATCAGCGTAGCAAGGCTCCCATGTCTCCATGGCCTGTCCTGCATTTCTGGTTTTTACACTTTTTTCAGCATGGCCCTTATGACCGCTGGCAAGCGAGACTTCTTTGTAGCGCCGATTTGCCTTTCCGGCTTGCTTGGTTGGCCAAAAAGGGCGTATGCGTTTTTTCCTGAATATATTCAGGAAAAAACGCATACGCCCTTTTTTGCCAAGGGCCTCATTGTCAACGCTTTGCCGCTTTTCATGTGCTTTCAAGGCGAGTCGTATCTACCTCCTGAAAACAGTTTCCTGCAATTCTGCCTTGCTTTCAAATCCTCTTCGTTGCCTTCCCTCAATATATTTGTGGACGAGAGTTATCATTTATCACTCTGCAGGTTTGTGAATTGCAGTGCCCCTGAGCTCCATTTGTCAACTCGCTTATTTGGGAGCTGGCCGCAAAAGCGCAGGATTGCTTCAGGCCCTATTCTGGTTCCAGGGGGCAGGCTGAGCCTGTGGTTCATTCTTCTTCCTGATGGGAATATTGAGTGACCTGTGCCTGTCCCAACACCTAGAGCTAGTCTCTCATTGGTTCCCCCTCTTCCCGTTCATCCTCAGGACAATTTGCGACCTGTACGAAACAGGAGGTCTACGGTGCTGATTCTCCAAGTAGGGAGATTGTTAGTGAAGCGGCTGGAATGGCGAACCCGAGCACAAGGAGAGGAGAAATGAGGTGCGTTTTAGAAACCTTTCCCGATCACACGGTGTACCATCTTCTGGGTTTCCCAGGCATGTTTTCGATGTAGGAAGATGCCCTTGAACCTGGAGATTTGGGACCCATGACATGGGTACCTCGCAGTATTACTTTAAAGGGTCTGCATTTGCTCACCCAACCTCACCAATCCTCTCAGCCCCAAGAGTGTCCAGCCTTCTGTCTCATCCAGCTGTGGGTCTAGATATGGTCAATCCAGGTTGCATCAGAGCCCCTGATCGGATTTTGTAAGAATTTCTCTCTCTTTCACTGTCTTTTTTTATGGGTTTTTTTTTAAAGTAATCTATTTTTATAATGGTGTTTAGCTGCTTTTCCCTGCTGTGTTTATGCCGCTTTACACCCTCTTGATTCACTTCCAGAGAGATATCAATACATAGGTTTTAAGACTCTTCCTAGTCAGATATATTCTTGGGCGGTGAATAGGGGGTGTTGAGTCCAGTTCACTGAGCAGGGAGTAGGTCTTGTCTATTACCTATTTGGCTTCTGGAACGGTATCTGAGCTAATTTGAAACCCTTGTTTTATGCATCACCCCACCTCACCTTTCCCGTTAAGCAGCCATAGTGTGTTTTATAAATGTGTGACTCTGTTCTGTTTTGGAATTCAGTTCAGGTGTAGCGATTTTGACATTCCCTCTATAAGTGATATCTTAGGATAAGTGTCCTTTTCTGTGTGACTTACTTCACTTAGAGTCATCGTCCCTAAATCCACTCATCATGCTGCTACTAGCCTTATGACACTGATTTCATGGCTGAGTGATATTCCATTGTGCATAAGTACCACAACTTCTTTATCCATTTTTCTCTTTCCTGGGATATTTAGGGTGTACCGAAGTGGAGGTTCTTGGAAACAGAGCAGCCCTAAACTTTGGGGTGCCTGTGTCTTGTTGATTTTTAGGTTTCCCTATTTCTACGCCCATGAGTGGAAGTGCCCTATTCTCTCTCATCTGTGTCTATTACATGTTTCAGGACTCAGCGTACACTTCTCCAGAGTGGCTGTTGGCAATTTCCATCCCGCCCATCAGCGTAGCAAGGCTCCCATGTCTGCATGGCCTGTCCTGCATTTCTGGTTTTTACACTTTTTTCAGCATGGCCCTTTTGACCGCTGGCAATTGAGAGTTCTTTGTAGCGCCGATTGGCCTTTCCGGCTTGCTTGGTCGGCCAAAAAGGGCGTATGCATTTTTTCCTGAATATAAGCTGGAAAAAACGCATACGCCCTTTTTGGCCAAGGGCCTTATTGTCAACGCTTTGCCGCCTTTCAGTGCTTTTAAGGCGAGTCGAATCTACCTCCTGAAATCTGTTTCCTGCATTTCTGCCTTGCTTTCAAATCCTCTTCGTTGCCTTCCCTCAATATATTTGTGGACGAGAGTTATCATTTATAACTCTGCAGGTTTGTGAATTGCAGTGCCCCTGAGCTCCATTTGTCAACTCGCTTTTTTGGGAGCTGGCCGCAAAAGAGCAGGATTGCTTCACGCCGTATTCTGGTTCCGGGGGGCAGGCTGAGCCTGTGGTTCACTCTTCTTCCTGATGGGACTATAGAGTGACCTGTGCCTGTCCCAACACCTAGAGCTAGTCTCTCATTGGTTCCCCCTCTTCCCGTTCATCCTCAGGACAAATTGCGACCTGTACGAAATAGGAGGTGAACGGTGCTGATTCTCCAAGTAGGGAGATTGTTAGTGAAGTGGCTGGAATGGCGAACTCGAGCACAAGGAGAGGAGAAATGAGGTACGTTTTAGAAACCTTTCCCGATCACACGGTGTACCATCTTCTGGGTTTCCCAGGCAGTTTTCGATGTAGGAAGATGCCCTTGAACCTGGAGATTTGGGACCCATGGCATGGGTACCACGCACTATTACTTTAAAGGGTCTGCATTTTCTCACCCAACCTCAGCAATCCTCTCAGCCCCAAGAGTGTCCAGCCTTCTGTCTCATCCAGCTGTGGGTCTAGATATGGTCAATCCAGGTTGCATCAGAGCCCCTGAACGGATTTTGTAAGAATTTCTCTCTCTTTCACTGTCTTTGTTTTATGGGGTTTTTTTTTAAAGTAATCTGTTTTTATAATGGGGTTTAGCTCCTTTTCCCTGCTGTGTTTATGCCGCTTTACACCCTCTTGATTCACTTCCAGAGAGATATCAATACATAGGTTTTAAGACTCTTCCTAGTCAGATATATTCTTGGGCGGTGAATAGGGGGTGTTGAGTCCAGTTCATTGAGCAGGGAGTAGGTCTTGTCTATTACCTATTTGGCTTCTGGAACGGTATCTGAGCTAATTTGAAACCCTTGTTTTATGCATCACCCCACCTCACCTTTCCCGTTAAGCAGCCATAGTGTGTTTTCTAAATGTGTGACTCTGTTCTGTTTTGGAATTCAGTTCAGGTGTAGCGATTTTGACATTCCCTCTATAAGTGATATCTTAGGATAAGTGTCCTTTTCTGTGTGACTTACTTCACTTAGAGTCATCGTCCCTAAATCCACTCATCATGCTGCTACTAGCCTTATGACACTGATTTCATGGCTGAGTGATATTCCATTGTGCATAAGTACCACAAATTCTTTATCCATTTTTCTCTTTCCTGGGATATTTAAGGTGTACCGAAGTGGAGGTTCTGGAAACAGAGCAGCCCTAAACTTTGGGGTGCCTGTGTCTTGTTGATTTTTAGGTTTCCCGATTTCTACGCCCATGAGTGGAAGTGCCCTATGCTCTCTCAGCTGTGTCTATTACATGTTTCAGGACGCAGCGTACACTTCTCCAGAGTGGCTGTTGGCAATTTCCATCCCGCCCATCAGCGTAGCAAGGCTCCCATGTCTCCATGGCCTGTCCTGCATTTCTGGTTTTTACACTTTTTTCAGCATGGCCCTTATGACCGCTGGCAAGCGAGACTTCTTTGTAGCGCCGATTTGCCTTTCCGGCTTGCTTGGTTGGCCAAAAAGGGCGTATGCGTTTTTTCCTGAATATATTCAGGAAAAAACGCATACGCCCTTTTTTGCCAAGGGCCTCATTGTCAACGCTTTGCCGCTTTTCATGTGCTTTCAAGGCGAGTCGTATCTACCTCCTGAAAACAGTTTCCTGCAATTCTGCCTTGCTTTCAAATCCTCTTCGTTGCCTTCCCTCAATATATTTGTGGACGAGAGTTATCATTTATCACTCTGCAGGTTTGTGAATTGCAGTGCCCCTGAGCTCCATTTGTCAACTCGCTTATTTGGGAGCTGGCCGCAAAAGCGCAGGATTGCTTCAGGCCCTATTCTGGTTCCAGGGGGCAGGCTGAGCCTGTGGTTCATTCTTCTTCCTGATGGGAATATTGAGTGACCTGTGCCTGTCCCAACACCTAGAGCTAGTCTCTCATTGGTTCCCCCTCTTCCCGTTCATCCTCAGGACAAATTGCGACCTGTACGAAACAGGAGGTCAACGGTGCTGATTCTCCAAGTAGGGAGATTGTTAGTGAAGCGGCTGGAAAGGCGAACCCGAGCACAAGGAGAGGAGAAATGAGGTGCGTTTTAGAAACCTTTCCCCATCACACGGTGTACCATCTTCTGGGTTTCCCAGGCATGTTTTCGATGTAGGAAGATGCCCTTGAACCTGGAGATTTGGGACCCATGGCATGGGTACCACGCACTATTACTTTAAAGGGTCTGCGTTTGCTCACCCAACCTCACCAATCCTCTCAGCCCCAAGAGTGTCCAGCCTTCTGTCTCATCCAGCTGTGGGTCTAGATATGGTCAATCCAGTTGCATCAGAGCCCCTGAACGGATTTTGTAAGAATTTCTCTCTCTTTCACTGTCTTTGTTTTATGGGTTGTTTTTTTAAGTAATCTATTTTTATAATGGGGTTTAGCTGCTTTTCCCTGCTGTGTTTATGCCGCTTTACACCCTCTTGATTCACTTCCAGAGAGATATCAATACATAGGTTTTAAGACTCTTCCTAGTCAGATATATTCTTGGGCGGTGAATAGGGGGTGTTGAGTCCAGTTCACTGAGCAGGGAGTAGGTCTTGTCTATTACATATGTGGCTTCTGGAACGGTATCTGAGCTAATTTGAAACCCTTGTTTTATGCATCACCCCACCTCACCTTTCCCGTTAAGCAGCCATAGTGTGTTTTCTAAATGTGTGACTCTGTTCTGTTTTGGAATTCAGTTCAGGTGTAGCGATTTTGACATTCCCTCTCTAAGTGATATCTTAGGATAAGTGTCCTTTTCTGTGTGACTTACTTCACCTAGAGTCATCGTCCCTAAATCCACTCATCATGCTGCTACTAGCCTTATGACACTGATTTCATGGCTGAGTGATATTCCATTGTGCATAAGTACCACAAATTCTTTATCCATTTTTCTCTTTCCTGGGATATTTAAGGTGTACCGAAGTGGAGGTTCTGGAAACAGAGCAGCCCTAAACTTTGGGGTGCCTGTGTCTTGTTGATTTTTAGGTTTCCCGATTTCTACGCCCATGAGTGGAAGTGCCCTATGCTCTCTCAGCTGTGTCTATTACATGTTTCAGGACGCAGCGTACACTTCTCCAGAGTGGCTGTTGGCAATTTCCATCCCGCCCATCAGCGTAGCAAGGCTCCCATGTCTCCATGGCCTGTCCTGCATTTCTGGTTTTTACACTTTTTTCAGCATGGCCCTTATGACCGCTGGCAAGCGAGACTTCTTTGTAGCGCCGATTTGCCTTTCCGGCTTGCTTGGTTGGCCAAAAAGGGCGTATGCGTTTTTTCCTGAATATATTCAGGAAAAAACGCATACGCCCTTTTTTGCCAAGGGCCTCATTGTCAACGCTTTGCCGCTTTTCATGTGCTTTCAAGGCGAGTCGTATCTACCTCCTGAAAACAGTTTCCTGCAATTCTGCCTTGCTTTCAAATCCTCTTCGTTGCCTTCCCTCAATATATTTGTGGACGAGAGTTATCATTTATCACTCTGCAGGTTTGTGAATTGCAGTGCCCCTGAGCTCCATTTGTCAACTCGCTTATTTGGGAGCTGGCCGCAAAAGCGCAGGATTGCTTCAGGCCCTATTCTGGTTCCAGGGGGCAGGCTGAGCCTGTGGTTCATTCTTCTTCCTGATGGGAATATTGAGTGACCTGTGCCTGTCCCAACACCTAGAGCTAGTCTCTCATTGGTTCCCCCTCTTCCCGTTCATCCTCAGGACAATTTGCGACCTGTACGAAACAGGAGGTCTACGGTGCTGATTCTCCAAGTAGGGAGATTGTTAGTGAAGCGGCTGGAATGGCGAACCCGAGCACAAGGAGAGGAGAAATGAGGTGCGTTTTAGAAACCTTTCCCGATCACACGGTGTACCATCTTCTGGGTTTCCCAGGCATGTTTTCGATGTAGGAAGATGCCCTTGAACCTGGAGATTTGGGACCCATGACATGGGTACCTCGCAGTATTACTTTAAAGGGTCTGCATTTGCTCACCCAACCTCACCAATCCTCTCAGCCCCAAGAGTGTCCAGCCTTCTGTCTCATCCAGCTGTGGGTCTAGATATGGTCAATCCAGGTTGCATCAGAGCCCCTGATCGGATTTTGTAAGAATTTCTCTCTCTTTCACTGTCTTTTTTTATGGGTTTTTTTTTAAAGTAATCTATTTTTATAATGGGGTTTAGCTGCTTTTCCCTGCTGTGTTTATGCCGCTTTACACCCTCTTGATTCACTTCCAGAGAGATATCAATACATAGGTTTTAAGACTCTTCCTAGTCAGATATATTCTTGGGCGGTGAATAGGGGGTGTTGAGTCCAGTTCACTGAGCAGGGAGTAGGTCTTGTCTATTACCTATTTGGCTTCTGGAACGGTATCTGAGCTAATTTGAAACCCTTGTTTTATGCATCACCCCACCTCACCTTTCCCGTTAAGCAGCCATAGTGTGTTTTATAAATGTGTGACTCTGTTCTGTTTTGGAATTCAGTTCAGGTGTAGCGATTTTGACATTCCCTCTATAAGTGATATCTTAGGATAAGTGTCCTTTTCTGTGTGACTTACTTCACTTAGAGTCATCGTCCCTAAATCCACTCATCATGCTGCTACTAGCCTTATGACACTGATTTCATGGCTGAGTGATATTCCATTGTGCATAAGTACCACAACTTCTTTATCCATTTTTCTCTTTCCTGGGATATTTAGGGTGTACCGAAGTGGAGGTTCTTGGAAACAGAGCAGCCCTAAACTTTGGGGTGCCTGTGTCTTGTTGATTTTTAGGTTTCCCTATTTCTACGCCCATGAGTGGAAGTGCCCTATGCTCTCTCATCTGTGTCTATTACATGTTTCAGGACTCAGCGTACACTTCTCCAGAGTGGCTGTTGGCAATTTCCATCCCGCCCATCAGCGTAGCAAGGCTCCCATGTCTGCATGGCCTGTCCTGCATTTCTGGTTTTTACACTTTTTTCAGCATGGCCCTTTTGACCGCTGGCAATTGAGAGTTCTTTGTAGCGCCGATTGGCCTTTCCGGCTTGCTTGGTCGGCCAAAAAGGGCGTATGCATTTTTTCCTGAATATAAGCTGGAAAAAACGCATACGCCCTTTTTGGCCAAGGGCCTTATTGTCAACGCTTTGCCGCCTTTCAGTGCTTTTAAGGCGAGTCGAATCTACCTCCTGAAATCTGTTTCCTGCATTTCTGCCTTGCTTTCAAATCCTCTTCGTTGCCTTCCCTCAATATATTTGTGGACGAGAGTTATCATTTATAACTCTGCAGGTTTGTGAATTGCAGTGCCCCTGAGCTCCATTTGTCAACTCGCTTTTTTGGGAGCTGGCCGCAAAAGAGCAGGATTGCTTCACGCCGTATTCTGGTTCCGGGGGGCAGGCTGAGCCTGTGGTTCACTCTTCTTCCTGATGGGACTATAGAGTGACCTGTGCCTGTCCCAACACCTAGAGCTAGTCTCTCATTGGTTCCCCCTCTTCCCGTTCATCCTCAGGACAAATTGCGACCTGTACGAAATAGGAGGTGAACGGTGCTGATTCTCCAAGTAGGGAGATTGTTAGTGAAGTGGCTGGAATGGCGAACTCGAGCACAAGGAGAGGAGAAATGAGGTACGTTTTAGAAACCTTTCCCGATCACACGGTGTACCATCTTCTGGGTTTCCCAGGCAGTTTTCGATGTAGGAAGATGCCCTTGAACCTGGAGATTTGGGACCCATGGCATGGGTACCACGCACTATTACTTTAAAGGGTCTGCATTTTCTCACCCAACCTCAGCAATCCTCTCAGCCCCAAGAGTGTCCAGCCTTCTGTCTCATCCAGCTGTGGGTCTAGATATGGTCAATCCAGGTTGCATCAGAGCCCCTGAACGGATTTTGTAAGAATTTCTCTCTCTTTCACTGTCTTTGTTTTATGGGGTTTTTTTTTAAAGTAATCTGTTTTTATAATGGGGTTTAGCTCCTTTTCCCTGCTGTGTTTATGCCGCTTTACACCCTCTTGATTCACTTCCAGAGAGATATCAATACATAGGTTTTAAGACTCTTCCTAGTCAGATATATTCTTGGGCGGTGAATAGGGGGTGTTGAGTCCAGTTCATTGAGCAGGGAGTAGGTCTTGTCTATTACCTATTTGGCTTCTGGAACGGTATCTGAGCTAATTTGAAACCCTTGTTTTATGCATCACCCCACCTCACCTTTCCCGTTAAGCAGCCATAGTGTGTTTTCTAAATGTGTGACTCTGTTCTGTTTTGGAATTCAGTTCAGGTGTAGCGATTTTGACATTCCCTCTATAAGTGATATCTTAGGATAAGTGTCCTTTTCTGTGTGACTTACTTCACTTAGAGTCATCGTCCCTAAATCCACTCATCATGCTGCTACTAGCCTTATGACACTGATTTCATGGCTGAGTGATATTCCATTGTGCATAAGTACCACAACTTCTTTATCCAGTTTTCTCTTTCCTGGGATATTTAAGGTGTACCGAAGTGGAGGTTCTTGGAAACAGAGCAGCCCTAAACTTTGGGGTGCCTGTGTCTTGTTGATTTTTAGGTTTCCCGATTTCTACACCCATGAGTGGAAGTGCCCTATTCTCTCTCAGATGTGTCTATTACATGTTTCAGGACGCAGCGTACACTTCTCCAGAGTGGCTGTTGGCAATTTCCATCCCGCCCATCAGCGTAGCAAGGCTCCCATGTCTCCATGGCCTGTCCTGCATTTCTGGTTTTTACACTTTTTTCAGCATGGCCCTTTAGACCGCTGGCAAGCGAGAGTTCTTTGTAGCGTCGATTTGCCTTTCTGGCTTGCTTGGTTGGCCAAAAAGGGCGTATGCGTTTTTTCCTGAATATATTCAGGAAAAAACGCATACGCCCTTTTTGGCCAAGGGCCTCATTGTCAACGCTTTGCCGCTTTTCATGTGCTTTCAAGGCGAGTCGAATCTACCTTCTGAAATCTGTTTCCTGCAATTCTGCCTTGCTTTCAAATCCTCTTCGTTGCCTTCCCTCAATATATTTGTGGACGAGAGTTATCATTTATAACTCTGCAGGTTTGTGAATTGCAGTGCCCCTGAGCTCCATTTGTCAACTCGCTTTTTTGGGAGCTGGCCGCAAAAGCGCAGGATTGCTTCAGGCCCTATTCTGGTTCCGGGGGGCAGGCTGAGCCTCTGGTTCATTCTTCTTCCTGATGGGAAAATAGAGTGACCTGTGCCTGTCCCAACACCTAGAGCTAGTCTCTCATTGGTTCCCCCTCTTCCCGTTCATCCTCAGGACAAATTGCGACCTGTACGAAACAGGAGGTCAACGGTGCTGATTCTCCAAGTAGGGAGATTGTTAGTGAAGCGGCTGGAATGGCGAACCCGAGCACAAGGAGAGGAGAAATGAGGTGCGTTTTAGAAACCTTTCCCGATCACACGGTGTACCATCTTCTGGGTTTCCCAGGCATGTTTTCGATGTAGGAAGATGCCCTTGAACCTGGAGATTTGGGACCCATGGCATGGGTACCACGCACTATTACTTTAAAGGGTCTGCGTTTGCTCACCCAACCTCACCAATCCTCTCAGCCCCAAGAGTGTCCAGCCTTCTGTCTCATCCAGCTGTGGGTCTAGATATGGTCAATCCAGTTGCATCAGAGCCCCTGAACGGATTTTGTAAGAATTTCTCTCTCTTTCACTGTCTTTGTTTTATGGGTTGTTTTTTTAAGTAATCTATTTTTATAATGGGGTTTAGCTGCTTTTCCCTGCTGTGTTTATGCCGCTTTACACCCTCTTGATTCACTTCCAGAGAGATATCAATACATAGGT
This sequence comes from Eubalaena glacialis, assembly GCF_028564815.1. NCBI lineage: Eukaryota > Metazoa > Chordata > Mammalia > Artiodactyla > Balaenidae > Eubalaena > Eubalaena glacialis. The sequence goes on along the minus strand of NW_026871649.1, from coordinate 1,468 downwards.
TTTAAGACTCTTCCTAGTCAGATATATTCTTGGGCGGTGAATAGGGGGTGTTGAGTCCAGTTCACTGAGCAGGGAGTAGGTCTTGTCTATTACATATGTGGCTTCTGGAACGGTATCTGAGCTAATTTGAAACCCTTGTTTTATGCATCACCCCACCTCACCTTTCCCGTTAAGCAGCCATCGTGTGTTTTCTAAATGTGTGACTCTGTTCTGTTTTGGAATTCAGTTCAGGTGTAGCGATTTTGACATTCCCTCTCTAAGTGATATCTTAGGATAAGTGTCCTTTTCTGTGTGACTTACTTCACCTAGAGTCATCGTCCCTAAATCCACTCATCATGCTGCTACTAGCCTTATGACACTGATTTCATGGCTGAGTGATATTCCATTGTGCATAAGTACCACAAATTCTTTATCCATTTTTCTCTTTCCTGGGATATTTAAGGTGTACCGAAGTGGAGGTTCTGGAAACAGAGCAGCCCTAAACTTTGGGGTGCCTGTGTCTTGTTGATTTTTAGGTTTCCCGATTTCTACGCCCATGAGTGGAAGTGCCCTATGCTCTCTCAGCTGTGTCTATTACATGTTTCAGGACGCAGCGTACACTTCTCCAGAGTGGCTGTTGGCAATTTCCATCCCGCCCATCAGCGTAGCAAGGCTCCCATGTCTCCATGGCCTGTCCTGCATTTCTGGTTTTTACACTTTTTTCAGCATGGCCCTTATGACCGCTGGCAAGCGAGACTTCTTTGTAGCGCCGATTTGCCTTTCCGGCTTGCTTGGTTGGCCAAAAAGGGCGTATGCGTTTTTTCCTGAATATATTCAGGAAAAAACGCATACGCCCTTTTTGGCCAAGGGCCTCATTGTCAACGCTTTGCCGCTTTTCATGTGCTTTCAAGGCGAGTCGAATCTACCTTCTGAAATATGTTTCCTGCAATTCTGCCTTGCTTTCAAATCCTCTTCGTTGCCTTCCCTCAATATATTTGTGGACGAGAGTTATCATTTATAACTCTGCAGGTTTGTGAATTGCAGTGCCCCTGAGCTCCATTTGTCAACTCGCTTTTTTGGGAGCTGGCCGCAAAAGCGCAGGATTGCTTCAGGCCCTATTCTGGTTCCGGGGGGCAGGCTGAGCCTGTGGTTCATTCTTCTTCCTGATGGGAAAATAGAGTGACCTGTGCCTGTCCCAACACCTAGAGCTAGTCTCTCATTGGTTCCCCCTCTTCCCGTTCATCCTCAGGACAAATTGCGACCTGTACGAAACAGGAGGTCAACGGTGCTGATTCTCCAAGTAGGGAGATTGTTAGTGAAGCGGCTGGAATGGCGAACCCGAGCACAAGGAGAGCAGAAATGAGGTGCGTTTTAGAAACCTTTCCCGATCACACGGTGTACCATCTTCTGGGTTTCCCAGGCATGTTTTCGATGTAGGAAGATGCCCTTGAACCTGGAGATTTGGGACCCATGGCATGGGTACCACGCA